>NC_069727.1:2727288-3027288 GCF_027358585.1 Pangasianodon hypophthalmus
TCTATAAGCAGCCATGTTTTTATTTTCACTGCTTTCAGGGGTATAGTGGTAGGATTCACATTTACAGATAGTGTCATTTCATTACACTCCTAATACACACACTTCAGTAAGGAGATAAAGGAAAACACCAGCTCTGCATTTAGACCTTTATTTCTGAAGGTATGATGAGAGAAGCTCTACTGTTGCTTTGCGGTCGTCTAATAAAGTGATTAAAGGAGATGGATGTGAGATCAGATTTAAATCTCCTGCCTGAGATCAGATTTAAATCTCCTGCCTGAGATCAGAATTAAATCTCCTGCCTGAGATCAGATTTAAATCTCCTGCCTGAGATCAGATTTAAATCTCCTGCCTGAGATCAGAATTAAATCTCCTGCCTGAGATCAGATTTAAATCTCCTGCCTGAGATCAGATTTAAATCTCCTGCCTGAGATCAGAATTAAATCTCCTGCCCGATGATTAATTCCACTCAGAGAAAATACTGCATAAAGTCTCACATCAGCGTTTCTCCTTAAGCTCCGTCTACAAGTGCGCTGGTGTGAAACAGCTGATGGTTATTCAGGTGAAGACGATGTGCTGTATGAATCATTACACACACACACACACACACACACACACACACATTCACGTACAGCATCCGGTATGTAAGAGGTGATGAATGATCGTCCCTGAGCTCTTATTCATAATCCTCCTCCTCATAACTGCTCGACTCCAACAGCCATTTCTCACAAAGAACACAAATAACTGACACTCCTGTTTCTCTTTCTGTGTGTTTGTGTGTGTGTGTGTGTGTGTAAACGTGATGGACTGTTTTCTATGATTGAAGGTGTTGGAAAAAAAAAGAAAAAGAATTTTGTCCTGGTGAAGGTGACTTTACTGGTACCCAGAGTCTTGCGTCAGCAGCTTTCTCTTTCACACACACACACACACACACACACACACACACACACACAGTCGTGATGTTCATTCATAATTAATGTCAGATGTGTGATATTGGTTTCTGCACAGACATTAAATGTGGCATCTGATCATCAGTGAGATCGGAGACGAGCTTTAGTCCATGTGTGATTGGAGAGTGACACACTTTGACCTACATTTAGCTTTTAGAGATCCAAAATATAAAATAAACACCAACAAAAACATGAATGTTAGGAAACAAACACGTCCTGGAGAATGGACTCGATTTGGGATTAAAGTGAAAAGTGTTTCCATGTTGTTTTTTATCTCATTGACTTGAAGAGAGAGAGAAAGAGAGGCTGGTGAGGGAGAGACTGCTTACTCATGCACTTCCCTACATGTGTGTGTGTGTGTGTGTGTGTGACCTGATCGATGGTGAGGAATGATTTTTGGAAATCTTTAATAAAAAGGCTGTGTAGTTTGACCTGCGTCTGATGTCACTGGGATAAAATCTCTCCTCTTCCTGACGCTGTGATCGATAAAGTCCTTAACAAACTTTAAATCTCTTCAGTCTAAAGAGAATTTGACAGATTTGCAGATACAACAAAGTGTGTAGAGCTCACATCATCAGGATTTATACACTCTTGTGTGTAACACACACACACACACACGAGTGATGGATGGCTGTTAGATCATTTGCATTAGAGAGTCATGAACGATTATTCAGTGATTGATGTCCGTCTATGAACATATTCATCATTTTGTCAGTGATATTGTTTAATAAATGCAAATCTTTGTGGTTTTAAGTTTTAAATCTGCAGCTGTTTAATGATAAAGCTCTGCTGCAGTTTTTAAGATGATGTGTCGTTTGGGCAGATCCACTCGACCCTGTTACCTGAACACATTCACCTCTAGGAAACATCTGGAACATTCCACAAGTCACAGGTCACATGTTCAACAGGAAGTTGCATCATCCAAATTTCTTAAAGATGACAGGAAGAAGAAAAGTTTTTTCTCTTCTTTTTGTTATTTTCAGTATTTTCAGTAATTTATTGTGACATTGACTGACAAGATCACTTTGAATGTTCAACTCTGTTACACAAATTATAGACTGAAAGTGAAATTATTACATTAGCTTAGCGTAATGTTGCTAAATAAGGAGGTGGCAGTAAATAGCAGCATGTTGAGGCTAACGCTGTGGTGCTCTTTTCATTTCTTTACACTGACAGGAAGTTTCTTCTCAAAGGCTAAAAGTCACATCAGAGAAACAACACAAACACACGACAGACAGAAAACAGCCGGAGGTGTGAAATACGAGCGGCACTGACATTCACACACGCAAAAAAACATTTTCTCCTGCTTTAATACGTGAGATATGAGTGAGTGAGTGTAAAGGTCACGCTGATGAAGGGAGGAGCTGCAGAGCTCAGAGTGAAGATTAGCACCGAGTCAAAGCTGGAGACTAAAAGCAGATATAACACACCAACAAACGCTTCCTCTCACACACTCACACCAGCTGCTTCTTCTCTTTTTCTCATCATGACGATGAACACGAGCTCAAATCTGCCAGGCTTTACGAGATTCTTCTGCGTGACGGAGCAGTGAAGGGAAAAAAGTGTCTTTCCTGCGTCACCTGAGGAACGTAAAAGAGGTGACAGGACTCACGTCACTTACCCAGAATCCTTTATTCCCTTAGCAGGGCATCAGGAGGTGTGTGGAGAACACACACATCTTTACTGCTCACTCGGAGAAGGTTTCATTCGAGACGCTGCAGCATGACATCACTGGTGTTCCATTCAAAGTTTTTCCACAAAAAATCCTGATTTACTTTTTTCTTACACAATGTGTCCTCGTAACAAAAAGGGTTCTCCTCCAAATCTTGTCCCAGATTCCCTCTTTCATTGTGGTTCCCACAGCAACCATGTGCTTTCGTTTGGTTTCTGTTCTGGTCCTGTCTCCGCCTCTCATTCTGTCATTGGCTTGTTACCTGACTGTGTTCACCTGTTGTGTATTAGCCTCTGATTATTTTGTCTATTTACACCCTGTTGTGTTTTTGTTCTGCACAAAGTCTTAACACATTTTGTAGCTGTATATTCCAGGGTTATTTTCCTGGTTCGAGTTCCTTTGTTCTGTGTTCAGTATTTCCTGCTCTGATCTTTGCCTGTTCACCATGTTTAGGATTATGGATTATCCTTATTTGACTTTGTGTGTATGTGTTTTGTCCCCAGCTACACACACTGGATGTGATTGTTGGATTCGTGTTTGTGTCTTGGCCAGGGGTGTAGCTCCAAATTCAGGGCCTCGGACTCAGTAGTGTTTCAGCTTGTATTAGCTTGTGCTTATTATAATGACTGCAAATGTAATAGTTAGCTAGTTAGATGGCTTACGTTAGCAATAACGTTTAAGTTTTGTCCCTGGTCAGAATAAACTGGTCAGAAGTTGTCTTCCCTCTTTTTGCTCTCTCTCTCTCTATCTCTCTCTCTGCTTCTTTTCATTTCATTTCATTTTGACCAGGTTAGGATTAGTGTCTTAGGATTATCTACAGTCTTCACCATACGCACAATAGATATGCATGCCAGGATGGCCAAACCACTCTTGTGTTTGAAGGAGGGAGACGTCAGATCACTAAAGAAAACAACAGGCAGATAAGCAGAACTTACAGTGGAAGATGCAGTCTCATTTTATTACAAATATCATACTGCTATAATCTTAGAGAAGTTTATCCAGGCTTTTGGAGGACCCTGTTTAGACAGATCCGTTAGTCCCCATGGTCCAACTCCCCGATCCTGCTTCATCTCACCACATGTTACATATCTCAGCATCTAAACTGAAAGATGCAGCACAAACTCTGACACAAATGTTAACAAGTCGAGGACTGAGACAGAGAAAGAAAGAAAATTTCTTCATCATGTGCTCACAACAACAGCACGAGCGTTTGGTTTAGGAAAGACTTTACATTAACCCACTTTCAGACTCAGTAAATCACAAAGCTGTAGGAATAAGAGGGAAATCCGTTATGCTTTCTATCACCTCCATGTTCTTGGTTTAAACAAAGAGACTTGGCTGATTTCCATCACACTCGCCTTGTTTGCTTTCTATAAAAGTGTGTTTTTCTCAGAAGGAACCAGTCATGATCCGCTATTTCTACACTACAAACAGCTAAAGGATAGCTAGCACAGCTGGAGGAAATAAAATGACACTACAAACAGCTAAAGGATAGCTAGCACAGCTGGAAGAAATAAAATGACACTACAAACAGCTGATGCTTAGCTAGCACAGCTGGAGGAACTTACACGATTCAGCGTTTTACTTTTCCCTGATCCGAAAGCTGCAGCAGCTCAGATTGAGACTTTGTGGGAAATCTGTCGCTCAGATGCAGTTTGTTTTGTGATTTTTTAGAGAAATTGTGCAGAGCGTTCACTATTTCAGCAGAAAAGCACAGAGCTGAGTGTCTGAGCATCTGAAACTTGGGATATTAAAGTAGCTAAAGTTTCTATCAGTCAGATATCAGGCCTGGTGAGGAGATGGAGCTTGTGTTGATCTCAGCTCTGACAGAATGCTACAAATAAAAATCAATGAAAGCAATCAGGCGCTGGAGATCTCCCCCTCCCTGCTTTTTTTAATCGGATTAGAACGATCAGAAAATCGTGCAGCGTTTCAGTGTGTGAAAGTGATAAAGCTGATCGTATAATAACACCACAGTAGATATGGAGTGTGGGGGCGTGGCCTATTGGACCAGACTGAAGTGATGGAACGCCTTTAACTTCTCTAAACTCTCACTTTTATTTCTGTTACATTGTTCAGTTACATTTTATACCACACAGCGCTGTTGAATTCTGGATTCTGATTGGTCAGAAGGTGTTGATTCATTTTCTCTAACAGCAGCTCTGACAGTAGTGCAGCTGCTAATCACAGCTTTATATTAATATCAGTTTTTAATAAATAAAAAGTGTAATCATTAAAAAAAATGCTTTTATAGGAAAATAATCAACTTGTAGGTTGTAGCAGTAACTCTTCATCACATCATGCTGTCGTTTATTATTTTCCTTAAACAGCACCACACACAGTGGTTTATTCCTTTACTGTCCCTTTACATTGACTTCAAATCTCAGATTTCTTTTAGCTTCACTTCTTGAAACTTGAATGTGTGTGTGTGTGTGTGTGTGTGTGTGATGGAGATCAGTTCTCTCTCTGTGGCTAAAACAGATTCTGGTATATCAGATGTCCTGAAGCTCAGAATGACAACAAATAAATAATGTATGAATATGAACTTTATTGATCTTTTATAATGGAGATGTATTTAATGTCTGTTTTACTGAAAGTTCAGCTTCTGATAAGGATCTCTTGGTAAAAACGTGTCTATTAAATACAGCAGGTGTGATATAAAGTGTGTTTTATTCATTTTTCTCTTCATTTTGCCTCTATAGAAAGTCACAGATTCACACTGCTCCAGTTTCTTTCTTTTCTTCTCCTCTGTTTTACCTCAGGGCTTATAATAAAACTCCATTTAAATAGCACATGAGCTGCTGCAGCTGTGTGTGTGTGCTGAATATAAATGTGCTTCTTTTCTCTTAATCTCAGCAAACACATACACACACACACACACACACACACACACATATAAACACACTAAATAAATCTATAAACCATTTAAATTAATGAATGTCCTGATCTAATGTTATGCTCAGGACCTCGAGTCGACACTTTCAGATAAAAACACAACTGAACGACAATCCAGTGTTTCATTTTATAATCTTTTATAAACTTCATACAAGAAGCACACAAAAGCCACATTTTCACATCACGAACCTGATTGTAGTGTAAAAGCAAAATCATGTTTAAATAAAAGAAAAGAAAATAATCATGTGTCAAGAAAATTGATAATGTGTAAAAAAAAAAAAACACATCACAGAACAAATGATAAATAAATGAATCATGTAAAAAAAATCATGAACAATATTAATGTTGGGGGACACAGTGGCTTAGTGGTTGGCACTGTTGCCACTGTGATTGTGCCCTGTGATGGCTTGGCATCCTGTCCAGGGTGTCCCCCGCCTTGTGCCCCGAGTCCCCCAGGATAGACTCCAGGATATTAGGTATGGAGAATGGATGGATGGATGGAATATCAATGTAATGAAATATAACGTACAATGAAAGAATGTAAACAAACACAATGAAAAAATGGAAACGTTACCAAAGGTGATAAGAACAGAAATAAAGAGAAAGTGCTGTGTTGGGTTTCTGTAATGTAACCCTTTATTTATTTGAAAATGTCAAGATCATTTGTTTTTGAGTTTTTTCTCCGTCTGTGAGCAGTTCCTCCATTAAAACATCAACATTCTTCATTACACACGATTATAATGAGTTTATTTGTCTTTACACTGTTCAGTAAAGAAGCCAGATGAACCAATGTGAATGGAGGAGAACATTCTCCAAGTTTCCAGGACTGGCCCATCATTTTCATCCACACTCTCATGTGAAAAAACAGAGCCTTTCTGTCATGTGGTAAATCTGCTGATATCCAGCGTCTCATTTGGAATCTGATCTGATCTGTAAACACGTCTCTGTGAGTTTAAACACGTGTGATGGAGACAAATCCCTGCGTGTAAACACGGCTTCGGATGAATGTGACGTGACTCCACACTGCTGTGTTTAATGTTGATGTGGAGTTGATGTGGAAGCCTTAATCCGGGTGCATTAGTGGTGTGTTTACGCACGTTACAGACGTTTATTCAGATAAACGGGACATTTAAATCGTGGAAGTGAATCCTCGGCTTCTGAAGTAAATATTTAATCACAGTCAGCGCCGCACAAACTGAGCACTGTATCTGAGAAAAACCCAAGTCAAGATAAACCGAGAAGCTTTTCTGCTTTTTTATAAAATATCAAACTCATTTCCTATAGGATCGATGGCTTGAGGGCTGATCCACCACTAGCTCATTAAGTGTTAGCAAGACGTCTTACATACGTGATGAGCATGAAGAGCTCAAAGAGGAGAAAGTGTTGAAATTAACTACTGAAGTGAGACGCACAGGAAATCTGTCTCATTCAGCAGAACTGATATGAATTCAGAAAGACTTCTACTGTCAGGAGAGAAGGATTTAGGACTCGTTCAGCTCCTTTTTCGCCAGGAAACACAAACCTTCCGTCTTTGTCCTTAAAGCTGTTGCTGGATCCAAATCTGAAATCCTCCACTCTTTCATTTCAGCACATTTGTTTGTAGCGGTTATAAAACCTCGCAGAATACATATGCATGTGTGTAGGAGGTGCAGAAGTCTGCATACTGTATGCATGATTCAGTGATCTGCACTAGGAAGGTCTCACTACATCTTCATTACCATATTCACAGATTCTACAGCACAAAGCCAGACTTTACACACGAATAATAATGCGTGATGTGAAACGTTCATTATCCAGCTCTCAGCTTTGAAGCTTTGATTCTGTCCTCACCGCTTCAATAACAGTCTGGTTTCGGCTCCTCGACCAGTAATGAGCTGAACAGACTGCAACGTATTGTCAGGTTAGCTGAAAAAAGCTCACTCAGCTGAAAAACCTCCATCAAAGATCTGTTCTTCTCCAGAGCCAGGAAGTGAGTGAAAAAAAGACCAGGTCTTTACCTGTGTCCTGTGACCTTGTAGCCACTGTAGCCTCAGATTCCTGCTCATAGCTGACAGGAGTGGAACCCTGACCCGATCCAGTCTTCTGCTCTTGTAGCTCATCCTCCTCAAGGTTGTGCATTCTGAGGTTCTTTTCTGCTCACCACGGTTGTAACGAGTGATTATTTGAGGTAGTGTAGCCTTCCTGTTAGCTCAAACCAGTCTGGCCATCCTCCTCACACTCTCTTATCAACATGGTGTTACCGCCCGCAGAACTGCCGCTCACTGGATGTTTTTTGTTTTTCGCACCATTTTGTTTGAACTCTAGAGAATGTTGTGTGTGAAAATCCCAGGAGATCATGAGTTCCTGAAATACTCAACCTCACCAACTTGTTTGATGTGTGTATTAACTGAAGCCTTTCACCTGATTTTTTTTGCATTGCATTGCTGCCACATGATTGACTGATCAGATAATTGAATTAATTGGCAGGTGTACAGGTGTTCCTAATAAAGTGGACGTCCCCCATGTATTTGCACCTATCTAGCTTCTATTCGAGTTGTTAATTAGCTATTTTTTATTGTTAATTTTTAATTTTCTCATGTTTCCTTTATGTATTTGTTCTCTTTCTGCCTTTGCTTTCCTCCCCTTTTTCCTTTTTTTTTTTCTTTTAAAGATTTTTAAAAGTGAACATTTATTGCCATCATGTCAAAACACACCCAACAAACAGGAAGCCATTTCCCCAGGGGGGTACGCAAGAGCAAAACAATAAAAAAAAAACACTCGCTGAACAAAACTACATGCCTTCCCTCAACATAAAAAAAAAAATCAAAAACAAAACCACAGAATGGTTCCTTTCCTACAAAACTGCTTCCTATCCCAAAACCAGGAGATAAACTGTGAGAATAAAGAAAATGGAACTTACCCACATGTGGCAGTTGTGACAATAAATATACAGACTATAGACAATCAGTAGACATTTATATAATGCAGTAACTATGCATTCTTATACAAACTCTCTGAGATACAGTGAAGTTTTCTGTAAGGAAATGTTTATTTAGCTCTAATGGAAGGAGTCTCCAGTGTTAGTGCTTCATAACACAAAGAGATGATGGCGATGGAGAAAAAAGTCACAAAACCAGCAACTCACACAAACTCCACCTTCTTCCAAAAGAATGAACTCCAACCATTTATTCTTTAACTGGAAAAGAAAATAGTGTGTGAGAAGATACACAACCAAAAACACACTGACAAACAATGTCTAGAGCAAGACACGCCCCTGGGGGTGGGGCTTATACATTCTACAGAGCATTTAATTGGATGAACAGATGACATGTACGGGATTAATCATGGAAAAATTGTAATACTTTTCCCAGAACAATTTACAATGAAAAATATCTCCAAATATTTATATATATATATATATATATATATATATATATATATATATAGATATTTTTTTTTTTTTTTTTTTTTCTAGGTATACTATCATATCAGTGTCCATGACACTAAGGGACAGGAACAAAAAATCTCTGAAACACCAATTCTGATTTCAGGAACACTTTAAGCTCAAACGAGACGTATAGCATCTCTCCTGTGTGAGAGAGCGAACGCTGATTTCTCACTAAACACTCGCTCTTATCTGTCCCGTCTCTTCCATCATCATTATCACTCCATCCCTGCTGCTGATTACCGGAGTGTGAAGCTCAAGCCACCGTGTCGTCTTTAGTAGGTGTGTGAGAACAGCTCGGCCTTGGCGCGGCTGCTGCATGCTGTACTGAGTGTGTACAGTGTGAGGAAAGGATGGATGGATGGATGGATGGATGGTCGATTCAGAACAGCTTCATTTATCTTCATTTAGCACACAGAAGAGTCCAGTGTAGCAGATTTCTACTGAAATGAATGAGTTACACAGAAGAGCTAAAGAAGCTGCTTCCTCTGTTTCCTCCTGCATCATCAGTGACTTCCTGTCAGATATTCCAGACATTTGGTCCTAAGCAAGATAGAAAAACATGTCCACACACACACACACACACACACACACACACACACACACACACCTGATACTGACAGCACTATCCTTTATTGTTTCTGCTGCTTTTCGGTCAATAAGAAACTGTTTTACATGAATATTAATGAAGAATGCTGCAGTTTTATTCTTTGTGTGAAAATGAGAATGATGAATTCATTAATAGCTGATGAAATAAAAACAGACACTTGGTTTGTATGCGACTTAGTGAAATCGACACAACTGTTCCACTCAGACTCACTGATACAAACACGCTCACACGCTATAATTAATCACAGAGATTAACCTCTGTAATTAGCTATTTAATAACTATAATAATAATAATAATAATCATAATAATAATAATAATAATTACTTCACATAAGCAATCGGTCAACTGAATGGAACATTTATACACTCTCTGTCCTTCTTTTTAATAATCTAAATTACAACAACTAGCTAGCAAGTACAGCTAGCGCTACGCAGCACACACATTTACGCTAGTCATAGAGTATGAGTAATACTCATTTGCCTGTAAGTTTAATATAAATTAACTATTATTTTAAATTCAGCTCTTATGAGTAATATTTCAAAGATTTAAATATTTCAGTTGTCAGTGTTACCATGGTGATATAAAGCTAGCTAGCTGGGTTTGATCAACTTCTGAGGTAACCTGTTAGCATTACCGCTTGCAGGACCAGCAACTTTTCCCTTTAAATAAAAATCATTTTCTTACCAATATAGTGAACAATTTACAATTAAAACACTCCTGAACGTTTTAACTGTACTAAACACTAGGTAACCGCTAATGTAAACACTAATTCAGTAACCTGTGATGGGATAAAGGGGTGACAGCTTTTTTTTTAGTAATTTATCAAAATAATTATAAAGAACTTATAGTAAGTAATGAGTGCATAGTGCTCACATAACAGGACATACAGTATGTTGATGAAATGACAAATATGGCCTGAGTTTAAACACAGATCACAGCAATGTGAACTTATTTGTCAGTATATCAATCACAGTAGCACTTCACTTCCTGTTAATGTATAGACTATGCTTGTCTATGAGAAGTTGGAGATGGAGGGTTGAAATATTTAGTCATTATTATATCACTTCAAGAGGTTTTTAATGTATCTTGTACAGTAATAACCATCACAATGTAAAGATAGTTGAGCTGTTTGGGGAAAAAAAATAGCTTACAGCAGCTTTAATGTGAGAAGTAATGAGGAATGGACAGAATCACATCATATGAGGAGGGGCCCAAAAATTCCCAGAATTGTAAAAAAAAAAAAAATAGTGTTATAAAACTATTTTTATCCTTTAATCCCCTTCAAAGTACTCTCCTTGTGATGCGATACACTTGTTCCAGCATTTCTCCCATCCCTGGAAACATTTGTCATCATGTCTAGAGCCTCCCTGAATAAGCTGCGTTTATTTCTGGATTTCTTTGACGGTGGCGAATCTTTTCCCCTTCAGTCTTATTTTTAATTTTGAGAACAAAAAGAAGTCACAAGGAGAGAGATCTGGTGAATACAGTGGATGTGAACTAATAACCACATTGTTTTTGGTTAAAAACTCCTTGCTTGACAACGCAGTGTGTACCATTGTCATGGTACAAGATCCAGTTCTGGGTGCACCACTTCTCCTGACGCTTTTTCCTGATGCTTTCCCATAGACGCCTAAACACTTCAATGTAAAACTGCCATTTACAAAACAATTTACAATATATTTTGAATGTCAATGGTTAAAAGCGCCATACAAATAAAATTGAATTGAACTGAACTTAGTTCAAACTTGAGATATGAGATTAAAATGTCTGAACTTTTCATTACAGGTTTTGACAACTTTAATCACTTTCATGAATATAACATGAGTGAGTTTGAACCACTTTAAAAATAGAGTGAAAGGACAATCATCTGCGTATCATGGTGTGTGTGACAGCTCATTAGCCTAATCATTCACTTCAGATCTGTGGCCCTCGAGGGCCCCCTAGTGGTCAGGAGTCCCTGTGAGTAAACTGATGCTTTTTTTTTCATATGCAAAGTAATAGAAGTGGAAGAAAGCAAACAGAGAAGGTGAACATCGACATGGATTTTCATGGCAAATCCCATTTGTGGTGGTTTTGATTTGAAGAAATTACCAGCTTTTTTTCCTTCTACTGATTTCTTGCTTTTGTGTGTTACAGTCACAGGAAGTTCATCTGACTCAGGAGAAGACGTGACCCAGATGCTTCCTAATGCAGAAGAAGTTTCTCGCTCAGAAACTTCCTGGAGCGTCTGACTGATCAGTGTACTCAGCTCTTCACTGTCTCTTCTGTTACATTACTGTTAAAAAAACTTTAAATTTCAATTTTTTTTAACTTTCAGACGATTACAAGTGATGAGAGAGGAGATGAGTGATCCGTTGAGTCTTTTAATATAGAACTGTTTAAATCAGCTTCATCAAACTGAAATCATTTACAGAAAAGCTATTTGTTTAGCTCACAAAAGAAGAACTGCACCTAATGTTGAAGAACATTGTGAAGATCGTGACTGAGACGGCACTAAAAATCATCGTTCCAAACATGGCTGATATTCCCGAATGTGAATACTTCATCGCCTTGCTCTTCAGAACCCGGTTCCTCCTGTCAAACTGTGCGATCTCGTTCTACCAGGTATGATTCAGATAGATAATTACACACACTTCACGTTCAACACAGTACGTCAATGAGCAGGGAAAGGTCCTCGTATTCAGAGTCGCACTGTGTGGGTGAGTAAGCTGAATTTCTGTTCGATTTAATCAAGAGATTTCGTGGCAGGAGTTTTTACAATAGTACAACCCTCTTTAAATCAAGCACATCATTTTAAAGACAATAAAAAATGCACAACTCAACTTTATTGTCCCTCTAGGGGAAACTATTTTTGCCATGCCATAACCATATCAATACAAAATGTTAGTATTAATAAAGCAAATACAGTACAAATACAAAGACATAACAATACATACAATATAAATATAAAATTGCAAGTTACATAAGATAAGCTTATTTATACAAATAAATTATCTGACATCAGAGCAAGTAGAATTCAATAACCCATCCAGTCCAATAAGCCACAGAGGAGTCTTTAATTCTTTTAGTCCTACCTCTCGGTACTCTAAAGCGACGGCCTGAGGGCAACATCTGAAACTCGGTGCATAAGCGATGATCCAAAGTACAAAGAATGACTTGGGTCTTCCTCAGAACATGTGTATAAAATATGTCAGTAGGACAGGTCTGTTCCTCTCCAATAATTTTCCCAGCCACCTTTACAAGGCTCTCTTTATATATACCGCTTATACAAGGCTAATCGATTTTTGTTTGATAGAAGAGTTCCATACCATGCCACAATACAAAAAGCAAATACAGATTCAATAAAACTGTTATAAAACAGGGTCATCATAAGAAGAGAACCAGCAGATAGAACACCAGACGTTACCTCATACAGCTTTGAACAAACTGTACCTCTTTCTGTGAGGGCTCTATGTCACTGTATTGGAACAGCATTATTCAGGATCAAGCAGGAATTATTAGCTGAGAATCCTTTCTTCTGTAACACTAGTGACGAGTTTCAGTCAGTCACCGTTGCTGTCCTGTTACTTCTGGAAGATTGCAGTGGTGTGAAGCTGAAGGATGACGAACACGAGCTTAAAGAGCTTCAGAGCAGGCTCATTGACACACTGTACACACAGGTGCTACAGAGAACTGGCTCTCAGAATGAATTGTTTGAGGCGTTAAAGTCCCAGAGTCCAGAGCTGACCGGATCACTGGCAGTCTCGATCATCAGGACACTTCAGAGCATGAGTCCAGACGACAGCTACGTTACGTCATCATTGCCGTATTCTTCCTCATCACAAGAAAGCCAGAAGATGCCAGAACTGAAGAATCTCTTCAAGGTAAAAATATTTTCTATTTCAATCCTGCAGTAAATTTTGATATACTGCATTATTATTATATCCAGACTGTATCTTGCCACTAGTAGGTGCTGTAACTTACAAAGTAGAGCTGCTTAAAAAGTTTTTCTTTTATTAGCCCATTGACACCCGAACAGGGATGGCCAGTTGCGTTTCAGTAATATTATAAATTATTGAAGTGTACTCAAGCTTCTCTGGATGTTTAATGACATCATCAATTTCTCATTTTACAGAAATTGAGGAAAGGGAAGACAGGAAGTTCCGACTCTCTGGACCAGAAGCAGCACTGCTCTACTGACGCTGATATGAGTGAGTTTACGATCGTAAACCTGTATTATATATAAAAGTGATTGTTTTATACTGTATGTTCAGTAAAATAAACAGTACCAGTGTTGGGTTTACGAGACTGAATGTGAGATTACTCATAACTCCTCGAAGCGGTCCATCTTTTCCCGGATCTCCTCCGCTTTAAAATCACGCTCATGCACACAATCATAGGTAACACTTTTACAATACTGTTCAATAACAGCAATAATAGTATAGTCTGCTCCATAATTATTAGCTTCCCTTATAAAGATATGAAAAAAAAAAATGTTGTGATGAGTTTATGATCCCCCAGTGTGGCACCATCCAAGCCTTCAAGATACACAGGGACTTTCATCTGTCTCGCAGTCCCTATAGGAAGGGGAGAGCACTGGATCTACATGATGGAGTGCAGACCATTCACAGTCTACCGTTTTACACCTCTGTCCAAGCAAAACTGATCACCTTCCTGAGGTTCAGGACTGATGGCAGAACTAAGGATTGGTTGTGGGTTCCCTTTTGAGTCTGTTTCCTCTCAAGGTTTCTTCCTCATGTCATCTCAGGATGTTTTTCCCTTGCCTTTGTATCCTCTTGCTCATTAGGGATCAGAATCTCTAATTTCTAAAGTAATTTCTTTAGCTGACTGTTAGTTAAGAGCAGTGACAACATTGGAAGAGTGTTGTAAAGTGTTAGCCAATAAACATTTACATTTATGATGGTCTGTCTTTGTTTATTCGCTTATTAGTTTAAAGATTAGAGTTTGACAGGAAAAAAGAAGATTCCTTCCAGTTCAGAAAGCAGATGAATTTTTTGCTCACATCACCACTGACAGTTTTATTAAAGGAAAGGTGTAGTTATGCAGGAATCTGAAATAAAACTTGACACAACCCAACAAAGAAGGAGATCTGTACTCCTTTATCACTCTTTACTAAAGAAAAGAGTTTTCCCAACCCCAGCCCTGAGGTCTTATATTGTTCTGTTTTTTTTCTGTTAATATGAGAAGTTGTGTAATCTTTCTATAAAGTAAAACAATACTGTCAGTTACCATATGACATCATCCATCCAACAATAAGAATATTATTTTATTTCCATAAAAAAATCATTCCAGATTCACGTCTACTAACTAAGGTGTTATTTTTCTGTTTGTTTTCAACTTGTTTAAATTTGGTTGTACTTTATTTGCTCATATCTACAGTACATTTCCCTTCTTCTCATAAAGAGTAATATACTGTATATTTCATAGAAGTAAAAGTTATTGCCGATTAAAGTTCTTTTATATCATTTTAAAAGGTTTAATGGAAAGACAAAACATTTTTCCATGAAATGTGCACCAACATGCTGGGTTGTGATCAGAATCTTACAAGTAACATTAGGCCTCATTTTTTTTGTTTCTCTTTAAAAGATATTGATTAGCATTATCAGCTTGATGCTTAATAATAATAATAATAATAATAATAATCATCATCATCATCCATTCTCTGTACCACTTATCCTCCACAGGGTCGTGGGGAGCCTGGAGTGTATCCCGGGGAACTTGGGGCACAAGGCGGGGGACACCCTGGACGGGGTGCCAAGCCATCGCTGGGCACAATCTCACAACTCACACACACTACGGACAGTTTGGAAATGCCACTCAGCCTACTCTTTGGACTGGAGGAGGAAACTGGAGTACCCAGAGGAAACCCCCAAAGAACAGGGAGAACATGAAAACTCTGTGTACACGGGGATCCAGCCTCCAACCCAGGAGATGCGAGGCAACTGTGCTGACCACTAAGCCTCCGAGCCTCCCATAATAATAATAATAATAATAATAATAATAATAATAATAATAATAATAATAGACTTACATTTTGATAACAGTGTCCCATTCTGCTTTTTAAAAAAGTAAAAAAAAATGTTTCTTGAAGAAAGTAAAGTGTTTATAAAAATACTAAAAAATTTTACAGTATGGCCATGCACATGATCAATAAGAAAGAAAGAAAGAACGAAAGAAAGAAAGAATAGAAGAAGAAGGAAAAAGAACAGGAAAAAATGATGAAGAAAGAAAGAAAAAGAACAGGAAGAAGAAAAAGAAAGCATAAAAAAGAAAGAAGAAAGAAGCAGAAAAAGAAAAAAGAACAAGAAAGAAACAGAAGCAGCAGAAAAAGAAACAGAAGGAAGAAGTATAAAAAGAAAAAAGCATAAGAAAGAAGCAGAAAAAGAAAAACGAATAAGAAAGAAACAGAAAAAGAAACAGAAGAAAGAAACAGAAAAAGAAACAGAAGAAAGAAGCAGAAAAAGAAACAGAAGAAAGGAGACTTGCTGCACGGTTGGATGTGTTTTTCTGGTGGAAGTTCTGCGCTGCAGTTACACGGTCTGACCAGCAGATGTCACTGATGTCGCTGATGTTACTGATGTCGCTGATTCTGCTCTGTTTTCTAACCCTGCGTAATTTACAGCTTTTTAAAACTTTATTCAGTGTCGTGTTAAGAATAAAAACTTCCTCTCTGTAAACAGAGTCATCATTTCACCTTGTACACACGTACATGAAGACATTTTTAGTAAAATAAAGAGGCAAACAAACCCTTCCGACAGCATTTCCGCACTACACATGTGGACAGTACTACACATCCCAGAATGCATTGCGGCGCGGCGTGTAGGCACGTGGCCTGGCTTCCTGGAGTGAGGCTGCGCTGTGTTAAAGGACATTAGTGTGTTGATCAGTAACCACAGGGAGTTGGAGAGTTTTATTGAGCTCAGCTCACTGCTACATCATTAAAGGTAAGCTGTGAGTTGTAGGCTTTAGTTTCTGTCACTGTGTTACTGTGTGTTTCTTATCAGATCAGAGCATATGCTGCCTTTCCCCTGCGCGTGCTCTGTCCAGTGGGTGTCATGAATTCTACACTCCTGATCTATCTTCTCCTTCCTAAAAGCAGAGAGGAATAGAAATGAGCAGAGGATTGCAGGATCTGACCTGCCCTGCCCTGACTTTCCACTCCTTCTCTGCTGTGGCAGGAGCTCCTGTTCTGTTTCTCTCTAATGTCACTCCTTTACAGCAGAAGATTAAAGCTCCTCATGTAATCATCTGGAGCTTCCATTCTTCTTCCTCTTCTTCTCTTTTGTCTTGAACTTTTCACACTGAAAGGTCATTGCTGGGGTTTTGGCTCGAGTTAAAGGGTAAAGCAGTCTGGGGGTGCGTTTGATCCCTTCACACCTAATTATTTCTCATTTCTTGTTAAATAAAGTGAAAGAAGAAATAGAGGATGTGAGGGTGTAAAAGTAAATATCCATTCATACTCATATAGATATTTCATTGTATCCTCTTAGGACAAATTAAAAAGATTTTTAAAAAAAAACACTCAATTTAATGGGACAAGATGTTCTAAGGAACTAAACCAGTTAAAAAGAGCATGTTACAGAGTTCAGGAATAAAACTGCGTGTGCTGCTGTTACAGGATCATAATAATCAACAATGCAGTGGTGTGATGAAGCGGAGTTAATGTTACCGCCCGAAGTGTTTTATTCCTCTCAAACCAGGGTGTACTTTTTATCCTTTTATAGATACACTAAATGTTTTAACATCTGTGGAACAAGTTAGTTCCTGTTCTCAGTTACTTTATAGCAGCTGTAAACAGTCCTTCCCTCAGCAGACTCTCTTTTTCTCTCTGTCTTGAAGTTAATAAAAGGGAAAAAAAACATGCAGCTTGTCGTCTATTTCAACAGTACGACATTTTCAGGATGCGTATAGTAGATAGTATGATAGATACAGATATATAGTTATTTTGGTTTGCTCACAAAGTGTCAAAAAAACAGCAGACAGTCGAACAATCCTACATTCAGTGTTCCTCTTAGTTCAAGGTCGTCAAAACTAAATGACGCAAGACAGAAAATTAGTGCAAAAATAGATTTTACGCCTGAACTGCTGCTTGTGACAGTGAGTAATAATTTGTGACGTTATAAATTTCATCACATTATTAATATTGTGTCATATTTTCATGTTAAGCCCATATTCTAACTCTTTTTTTTTTTAAAGACTAATAAACACTCATAAGACTCCATCTGTTACTGTTTTAATAATAATAATAATAATAATAATAATAATAAAGCTCTAAATATATTATTTTACTTTACCATTTAACTACTTTTATTATTTGGCTTTCTTTTATTGGCACATTATTTCTATTTTTATGTTACTTTTATATTATTTTAATATAAATTTTAATATTATTTTTCTTTAGTACATCTTATATTTCACGAACTTTTTTTATGTTTATATTTTCTTCCTTCTATCACCGCTATTATTTATTTCATTATTTGCCTTTTTTATTCTTAACAGTTTGTTTTAAATTTCTGATTGTTTTTATTTTACACTGTAAAGCACTTTGAGCTTTTTTAAATGTATGAAAGATGATTTTATACACACACACGCACACGTGCACGCATACATATATATACACACACACAAGCACTCATACATATATATGCGTGTGTGTGTGTATATATATATATATATATATATATATATATATATATATATATATATATATATATACACAACAATTTTTAATTTATATTTTTTTTATTTATAATATTTTATTTATATTTTTGTATTGTCTTGTTGTGTTTCATTTTTAACTTACACTGGAAAAAAGCACTACAATTTTCTATTCTTTATCTAGAAACCTGAGGGGGGCACAAACTTTTGCACTGTATAAAATGTGACCAAACCAAGGCACAATTTAGGAAACCGATCTAGGATTTCTAGCTGATTCAGAGAAACGTATCTGGCTTCCAGTTTGGTTATTTTAAACGTCGTTTTGCTCTTGTGAAGGTTTTCGGTGATGAGAGTCGTTATAGTTCAGTCTCGCAGTAAATAAGTCGAGGTGACAGGATTTCTGCGATCTGTATATCACCATGTTCAGCACGTGTTATACTGTTATCGCGGCCGTGTTCGTACTTCACTATATATGTGCAGGAGCTGTGAATGCTATTTATTTTAGAAATTAATTGGAGTTTTATGTAAATAAGTGTTTGTTTTTTTAATGAAAATATGGAAACTTTATGTTGATAGTGTTAATCCATTTCAGTATTAAAGTTTTATAAGTGATGCTCGGGTTCAGGGTTGCCAGGGTGACGCTTATTTATTTATTTATTTATTTATTTATTTATTCATTTGGGTTGGTTTTGGAAGAAGGATGCAGGTGGAAAAAGCAAGTCTGCACTTTTGGGCCGAGTTTAAAAATACTCCGAAGTAAATCTAATCTATTTCTACTGCCTTTAATTTCAGGTAAACAAAGGCAGAGCGTAAGTGCTGATAGCGTGCCTATGATGTACAGAACCATTTCTATTGGAAGGTATATCGCGGCGGTTGTGAGAGGGGAAAGGAGGATTATGGGAGGGGGGTAATATCTGTGCCAGCGAATCCTGCAGAGAAATGCGTGCGCACCACCGTGAACTCATTTCCCACACAAAGGCTGAGGACAGGAATAAAAATACGTCTCTCTTTTCAGAACTTGGATTCCCATTTTTCGCTGAAATCTGGCAACCCTGTGTGTTTTGTCCTGACTGGCGTGATTAACAGGCTTGTGCAGTTGCAGACTGTTTGCAGTTTCTGATATTATCACATGCCTCAGCTTGTGTTATGGCTCTGCCTCTTTGCCCCTGAAATAAGTGACTAAAGTGACCTGAAGGTTTAGATCACAAAAGTAGATGAGGGATTATATGTAATATTTTGCTAATTTTTTTATCGTAATCTGTACCAGACAAACATGACCTCAATCCAAGCGTAGATACGCATGTACTATTTACTGATTGTGTTTTTAAAAATCAGCTGTCCTATTTAAACCAGCGGAAAATACACCAAACACCAAATCACTAAACCCCAGAAAGACGACTGCAGCATTTCACACGTGACCTGATTTTGCTTAAAAATGAGAAACGAGCGCTGCAGCGCTTCTAAATCTTACGCTCATTATTTGAGCGTGTTTTTTTTTTTTCTGTGATTGGTCAGAGTAACATGAAAATGGACAGATGTCTCGCAGACCAAGTGACACACACACACACACACACACACAGGCACTTTGGTGGATTGATTTGCACGAGAGGAATGTTTCTACAAATCTGCAAAATCTGCAAATGATGAACACGTGCCACGTGATAACCACACACGCAGCGATCTGCAGATCAATTCCACCAGCGTGTTTGTTCATTACAAACGTGTTCACGAATCATATTTCTACTCGTTTAATTTTCTCAGTGGGGCTTTGTTTTTGATTTTAGTGAATCGTTTACCGTTTATTTGTGGAGCTTGATTTATTTTCGTGGAACTCGTGTTAGTTATTTGTCAGATATCTTGGTTGCTACTAATTTTTTAAGTGTATCGTGACATAATCGATCATAGTATTGATATTATATCATCATATCGTCCAGCACTAGTTACTACAGACGTAAATGTCTATGATGTGAGACACGAGTGATTTTTGTTAAAGCTGTGCTGAGGAATTCTGCCATTTCATGCAGAGTAGATGAAAATATGATTCTTAAAGACATTTCTATGGTACAGTAAGTATCACTATAATCACTCACAAACAGTAATGTTGCGTTACAGTGAAAAAAACTGTTCACTAATTTCTATATTATCTACAAAATTAATTTTTTTATATTTTTTAAAAAATCAGTGAACGGAAAATGAATTGAAGAAATTAAATGAAGAAATGAAGAAATTAAACGAAGAAATTGAAGAAATGAATTGAAGAAATGAAGAAATTAAACATCTGTAAAATTTTACAACTTTAAAACATAAACTGAAAATTATAAACATTAACTATTATAAACATCTGCTGCTTCTTATTCTTATGCTTCTTATTAAAAGTATTTTAAACAACACACCCACGAGATTCACGCTATCTCTAAAAAGAGATGTACTGCATGATATTTTTGTTGGTCTCTCCACTATTAATATATTTTTTTAATCATGTCTTATCGTTGTTTTCTGTTTAAACAGGAAGAGGAAGCTGAGAGAGCAGCGTTGCGTCAGTTGTGTAGCTGGGATCAGTGTCATGCTCCTTCTGCGTTGTTATGGATCATGTAAACGGTGATGTTGAATCCTCCTCTACGCTGGTGTACCGACTCGAGAGACCCGTGTTCAATGAAGAACAAATCAACACCCAGCTGCATAAGAAAGAGCGGCCGCTTAAGCCCGTTAGACAGAGACTAGCTGAACGCTGCCGGTAATGCGTCTACATTCTGAATTCGATTTATCCACACGGTGTAATCACTATTCCTTAAATACGTGCGTTTGTTAAGGTGTACTGTAATTATACCTTACTGACTTTAATTGTAGCAACACCATAATTCTGTAATTGTAGCTTTTTGTGGTTCAGTTGACTGGGATTAAGCTTTTCCAGCTCTCACACATATAGTTTTTTTTTTTTTTTTCCCCCTCAGCTGTTCATCTGAAAAAGCCAAATCCACCATCTTTGGCCTTCTCCCCATCTTATCATGGCTGCCATCGTATCCAGTGAAGGAGTATCTGTTTGGAGACATAGTTTCAGGTCTCAGCACAGGAGTCATGCAGCTGCCTCAAGGTCAGGTTCATGTACAGCTGATTAGCGTGTCTAGATCACCGACTCTGATCTCTTTTGTTTAGCTCAGAGTGTTTAACAAGTACAGAAATACACAAATCTGTTAGCGCTGGAGGTGGAAGTGGATTAAAAAAAAGATCATCGTGTTACTAGATTTGCATTCTCTTCTTTGATTTGTGAAAATCTTCTGCACTTTCACTTTTCATGTCAAGCTGTACTCTTAAAAGACATTAAAAAAAAACACAGTTTTGTACTTTTTTTCCTGAAAGTGTAGTTATTATAAAAAATTTTTTTTTTTTCTGAGAGTGTGTACACTAAGCTACTCAGGTATAATTGTACATAGGTTCATATGGATATTTGCCTAGTTCTCTCTCTGTGTGTGTGTGTGTGTGTGTGTGTGTGTGTGTGTGTGTGTGTGTGTGTGTGCTAGCATAGAGAATTCTTTTAAAACAGACTTCTCACTATTAAGCTTTACTCAGATGGGATTAGTTTTACATATGGAGGTGAGGTAACGTAATTATTATCAGAGTATTTCTGGGATTTTAGTCCCCTCCGAATCCGTCATGACAGATTTTTTTTTTTTCTTTTTTCCAAAATCAAAAATGACACCATACGGCTGCTGGGTGGTGCAACACAAAAGTTTGTCCTATTGCCCTATTACAGCTTGTGAGTGTAAATCCTGCTGATGTCACAGCCGTCTGTAAAATCGATCGTGCTGTCTGGGTGGGAGGGGCATACTCACTCTCCCCTGTCAATCACAGTGACACTAGCCAATCAGGGGTGTCTGTGAGCTCATGTATGAGGAAGAGGGCAGAAAACACTTTCCTCAGAGTGTGTCACACTGTGTTGTGATGTCTCTCTCTCTCTCCCTCTCTCTCTCTCTCTCTCTCTCTCTCTCTCTCTCTCTCTCTCTCTCTCTTCAGGTCTTGCCTATGCGATGTTAGCTGCTGTTCCTCCAGTCTATGGCCTTTATTCATCATTCTATCCTGTTCTTCTCTACACGTTCTTCGGCACTTCCAGACACATATCGATAGGTGAGCTTCTCTCCGCAGCTCACACGCTGATATACAGTGAAAATCGGATGCCGCAGAGCCGGGAATGTTAACCGCTGGCTCTGCAGCTGGAGTTTAGACATTCAGACTCTAGACTAATTGATCTGCAGATCGCTGTGCATGTTTACTTAACTTCGCTTTCACAATAAAAAGAAGTCTAGATAAGTGTTTTCCCTTTTCACGTAAAAAACGACACTTAAATTAAATAAAAAATAATGCCACTGGATATTTATTAAGTAAACATTTATTAACCATTTTCTAATTTATAACTGTTATGCTTTCTTACAACATACTCAAGAATGCTATTATTTTATTCTCCTATTCTCCTATGAGAATAAACAAGACACAAATTTAATTAATAATCGTCCTTATTTCTAGAAAGAAGCAATATCATCATTTCAGCTTGAAATGAGTAAAAATGTTTAGAAATAAGCTTAATGCATTTATATTTCTTGTATAATAATCTCAATCATAAATATTCCATAGAGTTATCTTTATTTAAAATCGAGTTTATCTTTATTTATTTAAAATAATAAAACTCATTTCTGTTTATTTTATGCTCTGGATTTTATTCGAGATTCTCTGAAATGCAGGGATGAAGTTGAGTTACTGTTACCATGACGAAGCTGATTCTTTTCCCATAACCCCATTTTTCTACATGATAGATTCCTCTTTTCCTCCAATTACAATTTCAACATTTATTAAAGAACAACACATGGCATCTTTTATCCGTTTATAGTTACATTCAATGCTGTGGAACATCTGTGAAACAGGTTCCTGTTCTCCTTTACGTTACAGCAGCTGTAAACAGTCGTTCTCTCACCAGCCTCTCTTTCTTCCTCTGTCTTGAAGTTGAAGTTGAAGATGTCTCTCCTGAAAATGTCGGAAAAGTGAAAGTTATAGCTTAAAGCGTTGAAGATTCCTTGCATAAATATCACTACAGAAGCGATAACGTATCAGAACGAGTGCGTTCATATAAACCTGGGATTTGCAGCTGCACTACGGTCAGAGCTGCTGTTCTAGAAAATAAATCAACACCACCTGACCACTCATGCATGGTCACATCTGGGGAAAAAAGAGTAATTTAAGCACATACTGTATAATATAAAATATTAAACATTTTTGTATGATCATCTAGAGACACTTTATTTCAGGTTTTACAGTTTGCATTTCCTCACAGCTGGATTAGTCAGAGAGTGCAAACTTTCAAGCCACATGTGTGTTGAGTTTTATTTTGCTAAGTGTAACCATGGAGCAGAGGCTAAAGGGCTGAAAAGCTCTCTCTGGGAGGCACAAAACTACATCGACAGGAAGAAAAACACGACCTTCCCTGTTCTGGACTCCTGTGGACTCGAGCTGAAATCTTCTGTATCTTGTGATCAGCAGAGCTGTCACTGCTGGAAGTCATCAGCAGTGTGCTCTTATGTCTCTGAATCCCTTTTAGAGATATGGCTTTGGAGTGATTTTAAGAAAGAATGGGGATTTTATCCTCTCCAGACTTTCTCTAATAAGCCAGTGAACGCTTGAGGCACTGCTTTATAAAGATCTGATGAAGAATAGAATAGAAGTCGTTACAGGTTCCGGATGGAGGAGAGAAAATCGGCTCGGGATGATTTCTAAGCTATAGTTCAAGAGTACAGGATTACAGGATGTAATATACGCCACATGCCAAGGTAGGAACCTCAAACATCTCCAGGCATCATCCTGGGGGGTCATTCTGGCCAGTGAGAAGGAGGGGCTCATGGAAGAGGAGCAGGAAGAGGTCTGGATGGGGCTTCAGTCCACAGCTTGCTTGTCCGTAATTTTGATGAAGATCTCCTGCTGCTGCTGCTGCAGACCCACAAGAGCCTGGTGCTGGTGCTCCTGCATCCAGGCCAGAGACTGAACCATCTGAAGGTCCGCATGACCTTCCTCCTCTGAGCTGTCACCCAGGTTTCGGCACCAATTTAACAAAAAACAGTTCTCACACACAGCCGCCACTAAGTGGAGAAAGCATGATGTTTTCGGCTGGTCTGTCTGTCTGGCCGTGCGTCCATCTGACATTCTCTTTAACTCAGTATCTCAACAACGAGTGGTTAAATGTTTGGAAGATTTATATAGAATTATCGTCGTATCCAGCAGATTATATTATATAAACTGATTATATTTTGGAGTTGATCCAAACAGGGTCAAGGTCACAGCAAGGTCAAATGTCTAAAATAGCTTCCTTCCTGTTTTGAGTATACTGTAAAAGTATTTCAGGCAAACAAATTAGTAACTAGAAGTATGCTTTTTAGATTTTCCCCAATTTTCGGTGTTAAATAATAAATTTTTTAATTTATCATCTAAAAAAATCTTTATACTTGCATTTTCTTAAACATTTTTTTATTATTAAATGCAGCACTTCCGTTTATGTAACCTATATAACGTAATATTTATAATAACATGCTATTTTTTGTCATATATACCACATCACTGTTGAATTCTGGATCCTGATTGGTCAGAAGGTGTTGATTCATTTTCTATAACAGCAGCTCTGACAGTAGTGCAGCTGCAAATCCCAGGTTTATATTAATGCGCGCGTTCTGATCGTTATCATTATCGTTTCTATAGTAACAGCTCACTCACAGGGACGTGTACGGCGGATGCTCCACGTAAATAACGTACGTAATCCACATATAAGACTCGTGTCATTGTTAATATGGTGTTTTTGGTTTTTTTTAAGTAAGGAGATGTTTAACATTTAGCTGACACTGGATACATTTCTGGAAGGAGTCTCCAGTGTCAGTGTTTTGTAACAGTCAGAGGTTACACTAACACTAACTCTGTTTCACCACTGGAACGTCACGACAGTGATTTTATTTGTTCCTGACATACCGCTAACAGTGGCAGAACTGCATGTCTGTACATAAAAAAAGCTTGTAGTAATGTGACACGCCCTGCCGGAAACGTCGCACACAGACTCCACCCTACCACCTAGTTTGTCCTGTGTTCACCAAGATGTTATCACTACACCCATCTGTCACAGTGACTCAGCAGAGCCTGTCATACACACCTCATTTACTGTCACCTTAACATTTATCAGTCCCAACGAGTCGAGGAGTCGTGATGCCGTTTACCTAACAATATCACACGATTATAGTGATTAACAAACAAAGCAGTTAGTCACCCTGAAGAATAATCACCTTGGCAATGGCTTTCACAGTGCTTATATTCACACAATGCTGTAATCTGTAAGCTACAGCAATCTGAAACCAGGTGAAAAGTTTTTGTCTGAGGGTCAAAAATGCAGCTTAATGACCCCATAATCTGTCTATATTTTACTGTATGTACAGAATAAATACATTTCTCCTGCTATGGCAGTCATGCCATGTTTAAAAAGGCTTATACTAATGCGCTCTTTCTATTACGTTGAGCCGTTACTATAGAAACGACATTCACAAGGACTTGCACGGCAGGTGCTCTACTCCACAAGGTTATTTAGCATTTGTGGAAGGAGTCTCCAGTGTCAGGGCTTTGTAACAGTCAGAGGTAAAGCTGTAACTTTACGTTTTCCGACGTCTTCAGGACAGAGGAGTATCTCGTTATCGCAACAAGCTGCGTTTTTTTGTCTTATTAACTGTAAGAGAGGAAACAGTGATGCTAGTAAGGGAACGACTGATTGTCATTGAAGAAAAATCTGGCAACCAGCGAGTCGTGAACTACATGCAGGTGATTTTTATTAATCTCACTAACTCACTGAGAAAATCGAACCAAGTGCGTGCGTAAGCCGACTCTGAATACGCGAAACTTTCCCTGTGTAAATGTTGCCGCAATACATTGCCGTATATACAGCCCATGGTCAATTATGTTAAGCATCCAGTAAAGTTTTAATTTAAAACATCTGACAGTGTATTATTTAAGATTTTACTAATACAGAAAACATAAAAGCATGCGTTTGTTTGTTTTTATTTTTACTGCTGAATTCTGTGGAGCTGTCTGCGTTTTCTCGTAGCTGGATTAGCCAATGTGGGAAAACTTGCAAACAAACTTGTTTCATGGACGTTCTACAAAAATGCATGTAACTCTAAATGGATAAAAAGTACAATGTGTCGTTCTTTAATGAATAAAATTGTAATGGTTGCAAATTTCTGTGGTTTAAGAGGAATAAACCACTTCAGGACAATATAATCAACTTCAGGATATTAACAGTAACTCCGCTTCACGTTGTTGATTAGTTTTCTGTAACAACACGCTCCCTGGTGTGTTATCTCTTTCTTACTCGCTATACTACATGCTCCTTGTTGTTGTCCTGCAGGCACGTTTGCGGTGATTAGTCTGATGATTGGAAGCGTGGTGGTGGGAGAGGCGCCGGACTCCATGTTTCCTCTGAACGGGACAAACGGGACGGAGCTGATCGACGTGGCGGCTCGAGACGCCAGAAGAGTGCAAGTGGCCGTGGCTCTGACTGCGCTCATGGGAATTATTCAGGTACTCTCCAGCTTCGTAACCAGTCTGAACGCCAGATCGTTTAAAGACTTGAACAGTGCAGTTGGGATTTGTGAGAACCTCGTGTGAGGAATTTTCTCAGCATGGAACACGGAACAAATATGATGGATAGAGTTGTTTAAAAGGAATAAGGACGCATAAAACATCACGTTAGAAATATTACAAAGAACTGAAACAGTGTGTGCTCTTTATATATACAGTCAAGGGCAAAAATTTGTACACCCCTTGCACGAAATGATGAAGACAGACATTTTGCCTCGTTAACTCTCTCTCTGTCTGTTTCTCTGTCACTCTATTTCTCTCTCCCTGTTGTGCTCTATCACACTCTCTCTCTGTTGCGCTATTTTTTCTCTCTTTCTCTGTCTCTCTGTCGCTTCTTCTCTCTCTATCACCCTCTCTCTGTCTGTTGCACTTTTTCTCTCTCTTTGTCTCATTCTGTCTTTCCTTCTCTCTGTTTCTCTGTCGCTCTATCTCTCTCTCTCTCTCTCTCTGTCTGTTGCACTTTTTCTCTCTGTTTCTCTCATTCTGTCTTTTTGTCTCTCTCTGTTTCTCTGTTGCTCTCTCTGTCACTCTATCTTTCTTTCTTTCTGTCTCTCTTTCTCCCTCTCTCTCACTGTTGCTCTACATTTATCTCTCTTTCTTTCTGTCTCTGTTTCTCTCTGTCTCTCTCTGTGTCTCTCCCTCTCTCTCTCTCTCTCTCTCTCTCTGTCTCTCTGTCTCTGCAGCTGGTGCTCGGCGTGCTGAGGTTCGGCTTCGTGGCGATTTATCTGACCGAGCCGTTGGTGCGAGGCTTCACCACCGCCGCTGCAGTGCACGTGTTGGTCTCTCAGCTGAAATACCTTTTCGGGGTTAAAACCCAGCGCTTCAGCGGGCCGTTATCTGTCCTCTACGTGAGTGAACTTCTCAAAGCACACAATCTGTTACTGTGTTATGACATTTGACTGCTGAGACACGTCCTGGTGCTGTGTATGATCACGTTCTCTGTTGATTTTGGGATTTTTTCAGAATGGCTAGGATTTTGTTTTTTGTTAGCACATGAGGACAAGGTCAAGGTTAAACCTGATAACTGCGTCACACGAACGCAGGCAGTAGTCTAAACCACGCTTTACATCATTTTCATCATCACTGAGCACATTCAGCCCTGATTTTTATTAGGTCATGGTAGTAAATAAACATATCAAATGTGCTTTTAGAACGTTTTATATTTTGTTTTGATGTTTCACAATATTAAATGTAACTATAACTGGATAAAACATATTGTGTCATTCAGTTATAAATAAAACTAGCAAATTAGCAAATTGCTGTGATGGGACAGGAATAAAACACTTTGTGATGTGTTGTTTTAGGAAAACAATCAACTTCAGGGTGATGACACTAACTAATAATGATATTAATATTAATATTATTAATTTAAATGAAATTTTCATTTTGGTGCATCATCACTATTTATATTACAGTAATTAATGGATTAATGAATTGCGCAATTAAGTAATCAATTAATGTATTGAAATGAATTATCAGAAAATGTAGTGATTGATTTGGTATAATACATTTTAATAATTAATTGTGTATTTTTAAATAAATAAATAAATATTGAACAACTAGTAAATATTAATAAATAAATTGGTAGATAACATTATAGTGTGTGTATATATATATATATATATATATATATATATATATATATATATATATATATATTATAATAAATATATTTATTATAATATATATATATATATATATATAATAATAAATATATTTATTATATTGTAAAAAAAATTATATTGTGGATACATAATATTGTAAATCAGTAATCATAAATAATAGCAAAAATAAATTTGTATTATTATTATTATTATTATTAATAATAATAATAATAATAATAATAATAATGGATGAATTAAATATTTAAAAAATTAAAAATGAATAATATTTCAAACAAATAAATAGCATGACTCTGTATTTATTTCATTGATTTTTATATTTGATTTGTAAGAAGGTGGAGCTGTGTATATGTTTTCCTGACAGATCCTCCTCTGATCATCTTGTTCTCTGTGCAGAGTCTCATCGCTTTGTTTAAACACATCACCAGCACTAACGTCAGCACACTCATTGTGGGATTGGTGTGTATCGTCTTCCTCTACGGCGTGAAGGACATTAACGAGCGCTTCAAAAAGAAGCTGCCCATCCCCATTCCCGGAGAGATCATCGTGGTAACGTTGTCCTTTTAAAGCTAACCTCACAGTCTACATGTAGTTCTATGTGTACGTCTACATGTACGTGTATGTGTAGGTCTACGTGTACGTGTATGTGTAGGTCTACGTGTACGTGTATGTGTAGGTGTAGGTCTATGTGTACGTCTACATGTACGTGTAGGTGTATGTCTACGTGTACGTCTGCATGTACGTGTATGTGTAGGTGTATGTCTACGTGTATGTCTACATGTAAGTGTACGTCTACGTGTACGTCTACGTGTAGGTGTATGTCTATGTGTACGTCTACATCTACATGTAGGTTTAAGTGTACGTCTACGTGTATGTCTACATGTACGTCTACATGTAGGTGAAGGTCTATGTCTGCGTCTACATCTACGTGTATGTCTACGTGTACGTCTACGTGTAGGTGTATGTCTACGTGTACGTCTACGTGTAGGTGTATGTCTACGTGTACGTCTACGTGTAGGTCTAAGTACGTCTACGTGTACGTCTACATGTATGAGTATGTCTACGTGTATGTCTACGTGTATGTCTACGTGTACGTCTACGTGTAGGTGTAGGTTTGCACTGACGTGTGGATTTGCAGGTGATTGTCTCGACGGGGATTTCCTACGGCATGGCTCTTTCTGAGAACTACCAGGTGGATGTTGTAGGAGAAATCCCTACAGGGTGAGTCCAAGTGCTGCTGTCTTTGTGTTGTACTGAAACGTGTACGGTTTTAAAAACAGGTTTCTTCATTTCAGACTTCAAGCGCCGACTCTTCCAGATTTCAGTCTCTTCCCCAGCCTGATCGCAGATGCTGTAGCTCTGGCTGTGGTGGGCTTCTCCATCGGGATCTCTTTGGCGAAGATATTCGCTCTCAAATATGGCTACAGTGTGGACGGAAACCAGGTGATGAATCACTTCCTGTCTGTGACGCGTAGCTCAGAGCTGAAACTGATGACTGGTCAAACACAGTCATCACATACCACCAAAGTCTATATAGATCTATATATGCTCACTACATCAATGTGTTTTTGATGTTTTTTTATATCATCTGACCACAGCCTTTTCACAGAGATAAAAGTATTGGCACCCATGGTGTCTTTTGGGCCACTGGTATTAAATAAAATGGCTGAATCTTATGTTTAATAGTTCAACCTGTGAGCGAAATCAGGTTTTTAGACTCTTAGGCTCATTATTTAAATGTGTACAATAATATATTGCCTCTTTCTTTCTTTCTTCGAGCCACAGAGTTTCTAACCTGTCTACTCATTTTATTCATCTTTATATATTATCAGATTTATTATTGTAAATCTGTAATGAAGTTAGAAAATCACAGAACGCCTGGTTATGCTTCACTGATGCCATTTTGAGAAGCACGGCACTAGAGGAATACTATTTTGGCTAACGTGATGCTTTGAGAACCACACAGACACTCGACCAAGATACAGACACACTCCTGGCTCTGGAGTTCTCATCATCCCGGGCTGTGTAGTGTGTAAAGTTAGTGTGCTGATAAAATGGATTTCCTGGTTTAGACTAATTTTCTTTCATGGGAACGGCTGAGTGTGATATTTATTCTTTTCTTTTTTTTTTCAAGCCCACGCTGATGAGGTTATGATTGATTTAGTGTTCCTAATTTAAACAGCAGTGATGTGATAACGTTGTGATTTGTGACGACAGGAGCTGATTGCGCTCGGGTTGTGTAACTCGGTCAGTTCCTTTTTCCACACCTTCGCCGTCACCTGCTCGATGTCTCGCAGTTTGGTGCAGGAGAGCACGGGTGGAAAGACTCAGGTAACACACACACACACACACACACACACACACACACACGACTCATTTCAACACTAGGCAGATTGTACTGTACACAGAATGAAACTCATTTATTAACAACATTTTGTAGAACGCAACAATGAATGAATTTATATTTATAAAACACACTGAATATGACACATGCTTTTTTTTAAGAGTTAAGCATCATTACATGTCATGTTTTACGAACATTTCCTTATTTTACAGAGCATACTATTTACATTTACATCCAATTTTTTTTTTTTTTCTTTTCAAACAAAATGATGGAGAGCCCATTCTTCCAAATTTTTTATAAAATGATGGAAAAAAATATTCATCCTCTCATCGGAAGATGGAGATTTAAGTTCGAATGCCTGGAATCCAAGAGAGTGTGATTGGCTGTGTGCTTTGAGTGGGAGGAGCCTCTCTGCACAGTGACACTAGCCAATCGTGGGTGTCTGTGAGATGATGTATGAGGAAGAGGGCAGATAGCTCCTTTCCTCTGAGTGTGCTATGCTGCCATGTGACGCAGCATGAGTTCGAAGAGATGCAGTGTGCGAGCTTCACGTGTCTCAGACGAAGAACGTGATGATTGAGGGGTGATTAGCTAATGGCTGGGAATTTGTAAGACCAAATTAGTGAGAAAACTGGTGGAAAATCTGAAAAAATGAATGTGCATACAGTTTATTCTCATTTGCTGTGGATCTAAAACAGCTTTAATGACGCATTAGCAGAGCTAAATGTTCAGTGCAGGATGCTAAATGTTTTGCTTATTAGCTAATAGCAAGCTGGTTCACAGTGTGTGTATCCGGATATGGTGTTCAGCACGATAGCGTCTCGTTTTATTTCTTGCCTGAGTTTGTTTAAGGTGGTGTGTGTCCTGGTCATGACCTCATTACAGTAGTTTCATTACTGTTGTAATAAATGTAAGATAAGCTAACTTCTTGTAAGTTGTAAATGTAAGATAAGCTTCTGGAATTCATTTACACTGTGTGTGTGTGTGTGTGTGTGTGTGTGTGTGTGTGTGTGTGTGTGTGTAGATTGCAGGGCTGTTGGCCTCCTTACTGGTCCTTCTGGTGATTTTGGCAGTGGGGTTTCTGTTCCAGCCTTTACCGCAGGTACATTTTATTTATCTTTATACAGGTTATTTTTTTATTTATTTATTTTTTTCATTTTTTTTTTTCATTTTCCTCTCCTGGCTTCTTGCTTTAACACACCTGACTGTTTCTGTGTCTGACTTCTTTCCGTACTCGCTACATAGTGCACTATATTCAGGCTCAGCCATTTTGTAGTGTCCAGATTCTCTGGTTAGTTTACTAGATTACCCATAATGCACCTCACATCCAGTGTGCAAAAAGCGGCGTTGTCAGGTTTAGAGTTTTCTCTTGGATATGGGTTCCTTTAAACTTTAAACTGCTATGAGTTCGATGTTTGGGTGTTTTATTAATTCATTATTAATTATTAGAATGATCAGAATTAGTATTTTGTTTTTTTTTTTTCCCCTTTAGCACACATTTTACGTTTAAAAAGTGCTGCAGATGCTATTTTTTTGGTCATGGTGAAGCTTCGAGTTGAAATTTTCAGAAAAGCACCAAGTAAAGTCAAGCGCTTTTCTTACCTCCAGACCAATCAGGAGAAATAGGCGAGAAAAACCGACATGGAGGACAAAACTAGTCGTTAATGAGCGAATATGAGAAGATTTACGACCTCCTGAATTTCACATATTTCACCAAAAATATTGAAGCATGTGTATTTTTTGAGACGTTTTTGAGACCGTCTCACTTACGGTCAAGTCACACAAATCTACAGCGAAGACAAAGAGCTCCTCATCACCAGGACTGCATGGTGATGCATTAATGAAAATAATACATCTTATCTACAGTGCAAGCTAGGCTAGTTCGTTAGCCGATACTAGCTAGGAGTAGCTAGGACTGGTGGCGTTGTTATGGTTACAGTGTGTAAATAGTATGAGATATCAGCGCAAAATGTCTTGGAGCTTTGAACTCCGATCTGAAATGACAAAGAAGATGGAAAAGTATAAAGGAGAGTTAAACGTAATCTGTTCTGGTAAACTTGTTTTTATTGCTGCGTGTTACTGTTTGATTCACGTGGTCTCTTTTCTCAGACCGTGTTAGCTGCGATCATCATGGTCAATCTGCTGGGCATGTTCAAACAGCTCCGAGACATCCCTGCTTTATGGAGAACCAGCAAGATTGAACTGGTGAGTTTTTAAGCTTCTGATCCACAACGTTACAGCCGTCATGTCAGATCCAATTTCCGATGATGAAATGTTCTGTTGGATTTAAGCCAGTGTGCATTTTTAATAATTCGTATAAGGATGCAGGGTCAGAAGAGATATCAGGGTCTGCTATGTATTGTTCAGTTTTGCTGATGTTTAAAAGCTGTGTGTGTGTGTGTGCGTGTGTGTGCGTGTGTGTGCGTGTGTGTGCGTGTGTGTGCGTGTGTGTGCGTGTGTGTGCGTGTGCGTGTGTGCGTGTGCGTGTGCGTGTGTGCGTGTGCGTGTGTGTGTGTGTGTGTGTGTGTGTGTGTGTGTGTGTGATCTTCTCCCAAGGCGATTTGGGTGGTGGCCTTCGTGGCGTCCGTTCTGCTGGGGTTGGATTACGGACTCCTGGTGGCCATTACATTTGCTATACTCACAGTTGTCTATAGAACACAAAGGTAAATAAGACCAGTTCATCCTCACGTCTGTAAACCAGTCTGATGTAGCGTACACATGACAAACTATCACACTGATGATTCAATCAAATGATTCTATAAGTCATATAATCGTTTTGGCCTCCAAAGCCTTTCTAACTATGTGCTTAGATGATTCACTGAATCACTTGAGTTAATCATAAATTGTTTTACCATCCAAAGCCTGTGAGCTTGAATGATTATATCAATCATTTGAGTGAATCATGAATCGCTTTAGCCTACAACGCCTTTCTAACTTAGATAAGTCACTGAATCACTTGAATTAGTCACAAATTGTTTTACGGTCCAAAGCCTGAGAACTTGAATGATTAGTTGAATCATTTGAATGAATCATGAATCATTTTAACATCCAAAGCCTTTTTAACTATGAGCTCGGATGATTTATTGAATCATTTGAGTGAATCATGAATCGTTTTATCATCCAAAGCCTTTCTAACTATGTACTTAGATGATTCACTGAATCACTTGAATTAATCATAAATTATTTTACCATCCAAAGCCTGAGACCCTGAATGATTAGTTGAATCATTTGAATGAATCATGAATCATTTTAACATCCAAAGCCTTTCTAACTATGAGCTCGGATGATTTATTGAATCATTTGAGTGAATCATGAATCGTTTTATCATCCAAAATCTGTGAATGCAATACTTTATGCTGTGGAATTATGGTTCTGCACAAGAGTTTTAAGTTCACTGGGTTGTGGAGTAATTATAACTACATTATCATTATAATTTAGTTTTCTTTTAATCTTTCTTTTTTTAATATAATTGTATAAAATATAAAATGAAAAAATGGCTGCAACTTATGTTATGTGAAATGTTATTTCTATTCGAATATTGTATTTATATTTAAATAGTTTATACTTTATATATAAAATTAGATTGAAATATTTAAACAGAAAGAGTTTAGTGAATTTTAAACTGTGCTTTTGTTCTCAGTTTACACAGCCCTGATGTTTTTCAGTTCATGGGGTGTAGCTGTGTAATACAAGCTTTTCAAAATATTTCCCTTAAATATGATCCCGTGGTGTTGTTTTTTTTTTTCAGTCCTAAAAGTGTTATTCTCGGGCAAATCTCTGACACTGGACTTTACTACGACACTGAGGAATATGAAGAGGTAACACCACTGGTGTTCTTCAGGACTGAAATTGAGTGTTGTTTTAATTTGCATTGCACTCGTAATTCGTTCTTGTCATTTATCAACCAGCTGTCGATATCGCTCTTTCTCCAGGTTACAGAATGTTCAGGGATTAAGATTTTCCACTCCAACACTTCAATCTACTTTGCGAACAGTGACCAGTACGTGAGCTCTCTCAAGGAAAAAGTAAGAATAAAAATCCTCCTCCATCACTGCTTCACGAAAATACAGCTATAGTAGCAGAATAAATAACGTGAAAAGGAATATTATTATTATTATTATTATTATTATTATTATTCGAATGCATTTTATTTTATTTTTTTTAATGCCATATTTGGGCGGCAACATTTTGGGTTTATCCACTGGGATTTGATTGGTTTGTGAAAAGTGGGCGTTTCCAGAACACACATGGAGACGCAAGATTGCAGTCAGTTGTGGAGGACGTTTGTCACGTTGTGTAAAAAATGCGTGGGAAGTGAAGGCAGATAATATCCTGCTAATTTTAGGAGGAGGAGGTGAAACATGACACAAAATGATTGGTTATTTTATTTATTTATTTATTTATTTTTGGGTCCATCCCATTCTACTGTCTTTTCACTTTTGATTTCAGTTAACTGTAATGAAGATATAGTAAATGTAGCAAGGCTGCAGTAAACACTATAGTTTATATATAGTTTATATAAAAACACACACACACACACACACACACAGTGTATTATTCATCTTCTACCACAGCAGTTTTCTACCGAGTGCAGTTTTTTATTCATTCCTGAGCAGCACGTCATACTTTTGATTCTCTTACAGCTTGTATTTATATATCAAAGGTATAAATAATGGAAGTGCTGTACGTATTAAAAGCAGTTGTTTCCTCACCAGCTTCTCTTTTTTCCTCTCTTTAATTAAATAAGACAGAAAAAAACCCTAAAGTTACAGCTTTACCTCTGACTCTTACAAAGCCCTGACACTGGAGACTCCTTCCAGAAATGTTAAACAAACACATTTCTCCTTGACCATTTCAACAAACTCCCGAGTAAACATCAGCATTATACAGTATGCATTTTTGGAATTACATAATAATAATAATATGCGTTTTAATTCAAAGCTTGTCTCTGACTCCAGACAGGCGTCGATCCTGCACAGCTGCTGGCTGAGAGAAAATCCCAGCGGAAGCAGCTGAAAAAGAGCGAAGACAAGAAGAAGAACTGCCATCACAGCCCCGAGGAGAAGAAGCGAGCAGTAGTTAAACTGGTGCGCAGCTTTAACGCATAAGCACTTTATTATCTCCACTACACACACACACCCACACACACACACACACACACACACACACCGTCTCTGTTCATATCACAGCCACACACACACACACACACCTAATTCCACTCTACTCTACTGTACTTTACTCTTTTACTCTACTCTACTCTATTCTACTCTACTCTATTCTACTCTACTCTATTCTACTCTACTGTACTCTAATCTATTCTACTCTACTCTATTCTACTGTACTCTAATCTATTCTACTCTATTCTACTCTACTGTACTCTACTCTATTCTACTCTACTGTACTCTAATCTATTCTACTCTACTGTACTCTACTCTATTCTACTCTACTGTACTCTAATCTATTCTACTCTACTGTACTCTACTCTATTCTACTCTACTCTATTCTACTGTACTCTAATCTATTCTACTCTATTCTACTCTACTGTACTCTACTCTATTCTACTCTACTGTACTCTAATCTATTCTACTCTACTGTACTCTACTCTATTCTACTCTACTCTATTCTACTGTACTCTAATCTATTCTACTCTATTCTACTCTACTGTACTCTACTCTATTCTACTCTACTGTACTCTAATCTATTCTACTCTACTGTACTCTACTCTATTCTACTCTACTGTACTCTAATCTATTCTACTCTACTGTACTCTAATCTATTCTACTCTACTGTACTCTACTCTATTCTACTCTACTGTACTCTACTCTATTCTACTCTACTGTACTCTAATCTATTCTACTCTACTGTACTCTAATCTATTCTACTCTACTGTACTCTACTCTATTCTACTCTACTGTACTCTAATCTATTCTACTCTACTGTACTCTAATCTATTCTACTCTACTGTACTCTACTCTATTCTACTCTACTGTACTCTACTCTATTCTACTCTACTGTACTCTAATCTATTCTACTCTACTGTACTCTAATCTATTCTACTCTACTCTATTCTACTGTACTCTACTGTACTCTATTGTACTCTATTCTACTCTACTCTATTCTACTTTACTGTACTCTAATCTATTCTACTCTATTCTACTGTACTCTATTCTACTCTATTCTATTCTACTTTACTGTACTCTAATCTATTCTACTCTACTGTACTCTACTCTATTCTACTCTACTGTACTCTACTCTATTCTACTCTACTGTACTCTAATCTATTCTACTCTACTGTACTCTAATCTATTCTACTCTACTCTATTCTACTGTACTCTACTGTACTCTATTGTACTCTATTCTACTCTACTCTATTCTACTTTACTGTACTCTAATCTATTCTACTCTATTCTACTGTACTCTATTCTACTCTATTCTATTCTACTCTACTGTACTCTACTCTATTCTACTCTACTGTACTCTAATCTATTCTACTCTACTGTACTCTAATCTATTCTACTCTACTGTACTCTACTCTATTCTACTCTACTGTACTCTAATCTATTCTACTCTACTGTACTCTAATCTATTCTACTCTACTGTACTCTACTCTATTCTACTCTACTGTACTCTACTCTATTCTACTCTACTGTACTCTAATCTATTCTACTCTACTGTACTCTAATCTATTCTACTCTACTCTATTCTACTGTACTCTACTGTACTCTATTGTACTCTATTCTACTCTACTCTATTCTACTTTACTGTACTCTAATCTATTCTACTCTATTCTACTCTACTCTATTCTACTCTACTGTACTCTAATCTATTCTACTCTACTCTATTCTACTGTACTCTACTGTACTCTACTCTACTCTATTCTACTCTACTCTATTCTACTTTACTGTACTCTAATCTATTCTACTCTACTCTATTCTACTGTACTCTATTCTACTCTATTCTATTCTACTTTACTGTACTCTACTCTATTCTACTCTACTCTATTCTACTGTACTCTACTGTACTCTATTCTACTCTACTCTATTCTACTGTACTCTACTGTACTCTATTCTATTCTACTCTATTCTACTGTACTCTATTCTACTCTACTCTACTTTACTGTACTCTACTCTAATCTGTTCTACTCTACTGTACTCTATTCTACTGTACTCTATTCTACTCTATTATACTATATTCTATTCTACTCTACTGTACTCTACTCTGTTCTACTCTATTCTACTGTACTCTACTCTACTCTATTCTACTCTACTCTATTCTACTCTACTCTACTTTACTGTACTCTATTCTACTCTATTATACTATATTCTATTCTACTCTACTCTACTCTATTATACTATATTCTATTCTACTCTACTCTACTGTACTCTATTCTACTGTACTCTATTCTACTCTACTGTACTCTACTGTAATATACTCTGTTCTGTTCTACTCTGTTCTACTCTACTGTACTCTACTGAAATAAGCGTTTATAAATGTCTGTGTAGTTCTTATGAACAAGGTCTTTAAAGATGTATTTTTAAAATAATTGTTCAAAAACTGTGCGTTAATTTATCAATCATTTGTTAATAAAATTGTTCTTGTCAGAGCATGAATCCTACAGTTTCAGAGTGTGAAAGTTGGTTGTGTTGTTGCTGTTAGGATATGGAGTTAAGCGTGAGTCATGAAGTGGTGGACGAAGCCCAGACCCAAGTGGAATCGCACGTTAACGGACAAATCGCCGAGGCCGAGTCTGACTCTGAGGAGGATCGCTTCCTCCAGCCGCTGTGTCCCGTCCACACTATCATCCTGGACCTAAGCTCTGTCAACTTCATGGACTCTGTAGGAGCCAAAGCTATTAAATCTGTAAGCTAACACTTTTTTATTTATTTAAATGTGGCATAGCCACCCAATAGTTATTATTTATACCACAGCGCTGTTGAATTCTGGACTCTGATTGGTGAGAAGAAAGTGTTGATTAATTTCTGTAACAGCAGCTCTGACAGTAGTGCAGCTGCAAATCACAGGTTTTATATTAATGCACTCGTTTATATTTATACATTATCGTTTCTATAGTAACAGCTCATTCACAGGGAAAACTGGGTGAAGTATTCTCTAAGGAGATATTCATTTAACATTTATGGAAGGAGTCTCCAGTGTTAGTGGTAAAGCTGGAACTTTAAGTTTTCCGACATCTTCAGGACAGAGGAGTTTTTTTTGTATAATTAACTTCAAGAGAGAGGAAAAAAAAAAGAGAGAGGCTGGTGAGGGAAGGACGATTTGTAGCTGCTATAACGTAAGCGAGAACAGGAACTAACTTGTTAAATGTTACCACTGAATGGAAAAAGTATGATGCATCATTCTTTAAGGAATAAACATGTATAATCGTTGGCAAATTCCTGTTATACAAGCGGAATAAACACTTCAGAACGCTCTGTTATGGGAAAGTAGTCACGTTGTCATGGTAACAGTTACTTTGCTTCATCACGCCACTCTGTTGTTGATTATTTTTCTGTAACAGCATAACGCAGAGTGTTTTATTCCTTCCATAAACTAAAGACTCTCTCTGTGTGGTGAGTAAATGTGTGATTTTATTGCAGGTTATTAAGGAGTTCGCAGCCATAAATGTGAAAATCATGCTTGCTGGATGTAACCGTAAGTGCAGATATAATGTAAATATAAAATACGCTATGATTTTAAAAATGCTAGGTATTGATCGTGTGTGTGTGTGTGTGTGTGATGTTGGACAGGAACTCTACTCTCTGATCTCAGGACTCTGCAGTTCTTCAGCGGTCCTGTGACCCTGGACATCATCTTTCCCACCATTCATGATGCTGTACTGCACTGCCAACACACGAGGGCGCTGTCCTCCTGCCCTGCCAGCTAGTGAGCGCCCAGGAAACAGGAAGTGCTGTCCTGAAGGGCTGGAATGATGAGTGTTTGAAGTGTGGAATGAGTGAGTTTGGAGTATAAAAGCATTTAGAAGCAAGAAAGGAACTAGATGTCAAGCACTTCTACGTGTAACACCTCCTGCCTTTAAACTCATCACGTGACTGCGTGAAGATAATGTGAGTAAAACACGCTCTTTATGACCACAGCACTGAAGTTACGCACACAGACGTGGACTCGGATTCATACCTCTTTAGCAGTCTGTTGTATGTTGGTTTTTTTTTTCTACTGAACACACTCTTTGTTCTTCCCAAAATGTCGCATTGTAAAGTTTTAAGGTGTTTTCACACTTCCTCACTCAACCACATGCCTGGATGTTGATGGGGGTTTTTTTGTCGTTGTTTTGTTTTGTTTTTTTTTTTTGCTATTTTCTGAGATTTTAAATTAATGAATTAAAAAAATATTTAAGGTGTAACTGGAAAAAAAAATTAAATAGTTACAATATTAATATTTATTTAGGTGTTTTTTTTTTGTTAGTTTTTTGGTGACATTTTATTTAAATGATTAAAAATTATTAAATTATTTAAAATGTGACCAAAACAAACCAAACAAAAACAACATGAATTAAAAATGATATTAGAATTAAATTAATATTAAATGAATGAATTAAAATTATAATAACAATGAACCAATGAATGAATGAAGGAAGGAATGAATGATAGATATTTTAATAATTAAGCAAATAAGTAAGCGAGCAAATAAATAAATAAATCATTCATTCATTCATTCATTCATCACACTTTTCAGACTTTTGACTGACGTCAAGCGCTTCTTTACCTCCTGACCAATCAGGTCACAAGTTGGGGGACGAACGAGAAAAACAAACATGGCGTACAAAGTGTCAGTGAGTGACTACGAGGAGATTTCCATCATGCTGGAACAATCTTTCTTTCATCTACATTACTGAGAATAACAATCTAATCTAGAGCTAAGCTAGTTAGCTAGCTGACACTAGGAACACTGAAGAGCGTTGCTATGGTTACAGCACGTGGTTCTTTACTTCCTGACATGTAGTTGTTTGCGGTTGTGTTTAAAACCGTACAAATAATGACTTAACATGCGTTATTGATGTTTTTAATGTACGACATTGTGATAAAAACGTAAGCTCAGATGCTGTTACAGTGTTAGTTTATAGTCCAAATGCTGGTAGAGATCAAATTTTGTATTTAAGATGCTTCTCTGTGTGTCACTTTTGTATTTTTCACTGGATTTGGTTTTGATCTATAATCCAGGGAACAGGTCAAGAGACTGGATCTTATAAACCAAATGCTGATGTTACTGTTTTTGATGGTTTTTTTTGTTTTTTTTTAATTCACCTACCAAAAAAAAAAAAAAAAAAAATTCAAGACTGAAAGAGTCCATGATTACCCATAGACTCTCCTGATAGTGTCTTGAAATTGTAAGAATTAATATTCAAATATGTTAATATATTACTGTGAATGTTTCAGGTGTGTGTGTGTGTGTGTGTGTGTGTGAGGCTCGTTATGAAACATGGTCAGCATTTCCCCTGCAGAGAAATTAAGCCTGAAGCTGTGTAGTTGTGTGTAGTTTATATAATAATGTAACACTATTTTGTGCTTTTTAGAGGTATTTTGTATAATAAAAGAAATATATGAATATAAAATCTAAAATGATTCTCTGTGCTTTTCTTTTTTTTTCCCCTTATGCCCAGGTTCAGTCAGGATCACAGGAATACTGGTGGTACATTTTTATTTATTAATTATAACAGTAAAGAAAAGAAAAGAATCAAACGATGATGAATACACAGCTTGACTGTTTCTCTTGTAAAGAAGGACAGCGTGAAAGGGAAAGGGAACGCGGGGTTTAGTTGTAGGTCATGTATCGGGGGGTGGCGCTGAACTTGGCGTACGATTTGATGACTTTGTTCACGGCTTCGAGGAAATCTTTCTCTGTGGCGATTTTCCTGCGAGCTCTGATGGCGAACATGCCCGCCTCCGTGCACACGCTCCGGATCTCCGCGCCTAGACAACGAGTTTCACAAACACAAGTTCAGTCTGGGGTTTAAGCTTCAGACCTAGTGTAAAGTTAAAAAAATAAATAAATAAAAGAAGAATTAAGCATTAGACTGATCGTACCTGTGCTGTTGGGACAGAGGCGGGCCAGCAGCTCGAACCGAATGTCTCTCTCTACACTCATGGAGCGAGCGTGAATCTTGAAGATGTGAGTGCGACCCTGGAAAAAAAAAACAAACACACACACACACACACACACACCAGGACTGTCATGATGTGAAAATAAAAGTATATCTGTCCTGTTCTGATACTCTGGTACATCTGTAGTTATTTTTTTAAACCATTAAAATAACCTATATTGAATACAACATATTTTCATGTCTAAGAAACTACTACAAATACCACAGACTCATTAAAATGAGAATCTGTTAATTATGCAGAAGTATCCAGGTGCCGTGTCATCCGCTAATCTCGCTCCTGATTGGCTCAAAGTGACATCACTAACTGAGTTCATGCTTTAATCGGAAGTACAGGAACATGAATTTACTGCCACGTTAGCAAAACTGACGCAGGTGCTGAGAGCCGCTGGGGTAAATAAACGCCTCCGGGGCTCTGTTTCGCTCTGTAGATTAACCCTTTGCGACACAGAGCTCAGTTAGTGATGTCACTTTGAGCCAATCAGGAGCGAGATTAGCGGATGACACGGCACCTGGATACTTCTGCATAATTCACAGATTCTCATTTTAATGAGTCTGTGGTATCTGTAGGAGTTTCTTAGACATGATAATATAGATTCATATTCAATATAGATTATTTTAATGGTTTAAAAAAAAATAATTACAGATGTATCAGAATCGGACAGATGTTGGTCTGATGCTCTGGACTGAACCACAGATTAATGCAGATTTTCTTAAAGCACGCCTCCATCGTGCCTGTGAGGTTTCACGTCACTTAGCAACGGAAGCGTCACTATGACAACAGCACTATGGGATCAGTGTCAGTCTGAGATGAAACTCAGAGATCTAATATTAATACTGTACAGATTTTTTAAAAATGCGATCTGTGCATTTATACTTACAATTTATAAACTGGACAGATCCCTGACAATCGTTTGAACGCTCACTGTGTGAGAGAGAATGTCCTCACCTCCAGGTCAGGCAGGCTGAATTCGATCTTGCGGTCCAGACGACCGGGTCTCATGAGGGCCGGGTCCAGAGTGTCGGGTCGGTTGGTGGCCATCAGGACCTTGATGTTTCCTCTGGGGTCGAAGCCGTCCAGCTGGTTGATGAGCTCCAGCATGGTCCTCTGAACCTCGTTATCTCCTCCAGCTCCGTCATCAAAACGCGCTCCTGCACAGGGTCATTACATCAGTGCATCCGACACAACGTCTTCCCCAAAATTCATTTTTTAACACAGTCACACTGGAGAGACTGCAGACATGACGATGCAGACCACTGACTTTTTTTTTAATTTGCACATTCCAAAAAATTAAATCTTATTAGGAAGAGTTGAGGTCGTACCTTGATTAGAGATACTGATCACAGTAATACACACACACACACACACACACACAACCTTACACAAACCACCGTCTACTTTCAATATAGTCCTTTTACAAATCACTTCTGAGATTATTTTACAAAAAAAAAAAAAAAAAAAAAAAAAAAAAAAAAAAACTGCAGCGCACTTGACCATGCTATTTGAACGTGTCTCTGCTCCAGTGCAGGCCGGCAAAGTCTTAATAACCACTTTCTAATTATTATTACCATTAAAATTATTTTTAGCATTAGATTTAACACTTCGCTGTAGGACTATTTCAACTCTTTTTCCCTGTTTTTTCCAACCAAAAAGTTTTTTTTTTAACCATTTTGTTTGAAAATGTCTGGTAACATCCCTAATTAAATATATTTAAAGGTGCAACAGTTGATTTATTAATATTCACTAATATTCGTGAACAATGTGGACTATTAAACTAATACTTCAGCTAAGTCGAACACGCTCTGATCAATTTTATTTCACGTTTATGATCTCAAAACGATCTCGGTTCTCTGTGACAGAAAGCGAGGACGCCGCATCAGAGCATCTTTTAATCAGCGCGTCAGCTGAAAGATCACTAATGTTAATGAAATGAGGAAGGGGAAAGGGGGGCGGGGCTTCTGGGGGTCAGATAATCTCAGTGAGATCAAAACAACTACACAGCTGTCAATCATTCCAGATTGATATGATTGAGGATGTCGGGTCTGCATGTTAAAATCAGCAGATGTTAAGCAAAGTGATGAACAAGAATCGTTACCTCCAATAGCATCTATTTCATCGAAGAAGATGAGGCAAGCCTTCTTGGTCCTGGCCATCTCGAACAGCTCCCGAACCATTCGAGCTCCCTAACGAGAAAACGATACAGATGTGGCATCATTAATGGAATTTATCAGTGTGACGTTCTCGGTGTGTACAGCAGCGACGTCCTCACCTCTCCCACGTACTTCTGGACCAGCTCAGAGCCGATGACTCTGATGAAGCAGGCGTCCGTGCGATTGGCCACGGCGCGAGCGCACAGGGTTTTCCCCGTTCCCGGAGGTCCGAACAGCAGCACGCCTTTTGGAGGCTCAATGCCCAGGTTTACGAACCGCTCCGGCTAAACGGGAAGAGAGAAACAGGTTCAGACCGGGAAGTAACACAAAGACACACGTTTATTTTTATGTTCAAAGGATGCCGTACATGCAGCAGAGGGGTCTCCACCACTTCCCGGAGCTTCTCGATCTGCTCTTTACAGCCTCCGACATCGCTGTAGGTCACGTCTGGCTTCTCCTCCACCTGTTCACCAACACCGAATTATTCTCATCAGGTCACTGTTTATTTTATTCTCTGTGCTATCACATGAGCTGTACTAGACTGCTACAGAATTTACTGTTGTTGTTCTATTCTCTCTGTTGACACAGTCCCATTTATTTAACATTTATGGAAGGAGTCTCCAGTTCCAGAGGTAAACCTGTAACTAAGTTTTGCACCATCTTCAGGACAGATGACTTTTTAATGCTTTTTATGGTTTGCTTTTTTGTCTTATTAACTTCAAGAGAGAGAGAAAAAAAAAAAAGAGGTTGGTATGGGAACGACTGTTTACAGCTGCTATAACGTAAGCGAGAACAGGAACTAACTCGTTTCATGGACATTAAATGCAACTATAAACGGATAAAATGTATAACATCGTTCTTTAAAAAAATAAAATTGTCACTGTTGGAAAATCGCTGTGGTATAAGAGGAATAAAACACTCCTGCTGACCTGCTGTTACAGGAAAATAATCAACGTCAGGGTGGTAACAGTAACTCAGCTTCATCACCTCACTGATTATTTTCCTAGAACAGCGTGACATGGATGTTTTTTTTATTCCGTACACAGCGTAGCTAATTACAAACACCATCACTCTTTCTCTCTCTGTTGTTTTTAGAAGGATAGAGGAATTGACTTTTGGTAATAAAACTTAACGTCTTTCCTCATAACTTACACTGTACTGATTAACACTTTCATATTTATTTACATAGATTGACTGTAGATAGAGAATCGTCTCGATGAATAAAAACGTAGCACGCTGATGGAATGTAACCTCACTGCTAGTGTGTGTAACTTCCTGTTAGTCAGAGATTTTCTATAGAGAGATAGATAGAGAGATTCACAGATTACACCAGCAAGCCAAAAAGTAGTGTGTGCAAGCAAGAGTATTCAGAATAATAAAAAAAATAAATGAACATATTCAGTAAAAAAAAAAAAAAATAAATTCTAAAATATAGTATAGGATATAATGTGAAAATTAAATTTAGAAAACTACTTGATCAAACTAAGTAGAAGTTACGAAAAACCGAGAAGAAGAGATTAAAGAAAGGGATGTGTAGTAGATAGCTAGTAAGTAAGCAGAAATAACTAACGTAGGTAAGAAAAAAACGTCACGAGCTGCTGTAACCGGATGCCACGAACACGCCGTCATCTTGAATACGGTGACTGTCTGATTTCTAGAGTTTTATCTCTTACTTATCCCGCAGTGCCGGATTGGTTCCTCACCTGCATCATGGTCACAGTGGGGTCGATTTTGGGAGGGAGTGGAATGTGGATCTGGTACTTGTTTCTGTCGACGCTAGAAGACGAGAAGAAACAAAACATCGGTTTTACAGCAAACAGTCTCAGGACGGTATTGTCACTGTTTCGCCTCTTCGCTACGTACCCGACTCTCATTCCTTCCTCGATGTCGGTCGGGGCGACTTGATCGCTCAGATCCACCACGAACTTGGCAAACTGCTTCACGTTGATGATGTACTTCGGATCCTCCGAGTCGGCGTTGATTATCTTCGTGCACCTGAACAGTCAGAAATATTACAGCTTCATGATGTGTGTCATGAGGAAGTCACCAGGTGAGGAATAAAACACTTCTGGTGTGCTGTTATAGGAAAATAATCAACTCTGATGTGCTAACGGTGACTCAGCTTCACCACACCACTCCGGTGCTGATCAGTTTCCTATAACAGCACATCCTGAAGCCGTGTCCGGACGGGATTAACCCTACACGAGGTCCTGGGGTCATTTCCTATTTTACTATTTTATCTGCTACTCTGTGATTTTACTTCTGGCCATGTCTGTGTTTTTCTCCGTCCTCCTCTGAGAAAATTACAGGCCTACTCTGATTCGCTTCATCTTATTCACTCAGCGCTCGTCTGATTGTTTCATTCCTGTCCAGATGCAAGCATCTCACCTCGGGTTGGAAAATAAGATGTTTGTCTGCTGCTATTTGCTGTATTTCATCTCGCAGCGCGTGTATCAGTGCCCCTCCCCAGATATTAAACACTTCCTGAACCGTGAAATGAGAAATTTATGCTTCCTGATATTTTGTGATTGTTTCATCGTATTTTCAAATTGTTGCTGGAACTTTGGTTCTCCCCAAACTGAAATAAGATCCGGCGTCTCTCCTCCGCTCCGGCGTCTCTCCTCTACTCCAGAGTCTCTCCTCCGCTCCGGCGTCTCTCTCTCTCTCCTCCGCTCCGGCGTCTCTCTCTCTCTCCTCCGCTCCGGCGTCTCTCTCTCTCTCCTCCGCTCCGGCGTCTCTCTCTCTCTCCCTCCTCCGCTCCGGCGTCTCTCTCTCTCCTCCGCTCCGGCGTCTCTCTCTCTCCTCCGCTCCGGCGTCTCTCTCTCTCCTCCGCTCCGGCGTCTCTCTCTCTCTCCTCCGCTCCGGCGTCTCTCTCTCTCCTCCGCTCCGGCGTCTCTCTCTCTCCTCCGCTCCGGCGTCTCTCTCTCTCCTCCGCTCCGGCGTCTCTCTCTCTCTCTCCTCCGCTCCGGCGTCTCTCTCTCTCCTCCGCTCCGGCGTCTCTCTCTCTCTCCTCCGCTCCGGCGTCTCTCTCTCTCCTCCGCTCCGGCGTCTCTCTCTCTCTCCTCCGCTCCGGCGTCTCTTCGACCACTCAGATGTAAACATCCCGGTTCATGCAAAACATGACCTGCTAGAAACTCACTGCTGCTTTGGTCATTTTATTTTATTTCATTTTATTGAGGTTAAAGCAGTTTCTCTCTACAGAAGACCTGGAAACCGAGATTCAGCTCTTATTTCAGCACGGTTAGACTGGTGTGACTCTCTGTATGTCGCCTTTCCTCACTCTCACTTGTGCGAAATGCAGCAGCTGGATTTTTTTTACCAGGGACCAAAAAGAGGGATCATCTCTCCTGCTTTGGTATCTCTCCGCTCACTTCCTGTTAAGTTCATAAATTCTTATTTATGTTTATAAAGCTCTTTCTGGTCTTCCTCCACAGTACATTATTGACCTTCTTCACCTTTAGGCTCCTACCAGAACACTAAGATCTTATAATCAACAACTTCTTCTGTCCTGCGTTGTCATACTAAGACAAAAGGTGATGGAGTCTTTTCTGTGGTTTCTCCCAAACTCCCCTTTCACGTGAGGTCCGCTCCCTCTTTAAATCTTCTCTTAAAACCTATTTTTATTCTTTGTCTTATGAGATTATTTGATTTGACACTATATGAGGTTATGACTGTTGTCTTTAAATGTGCTTTATAAAGAAAATTTGACTTGATTTGATTGCTGTCTGGAAGAGAAGTCTAATAAATGTGTTACAGACGTCCAGCTGATAAACTAATACGATCCAAACAGGGCTCAACTCTGCAGCAATCTGCCAACGAGTCATTCAGATCATTACAGCGTTCAGGGAATGTAAAATATTAACATTAACATTAATATGAAAGTAAATGTGTAGATCGTACCTGGCCACCTGCAGCGGCTGTTCGCTCTGCAGCGTCTGTTTATCAGCAGCCAGGTCCCATAGCGCAGGAGGAGCCAACCCCGTATCCGACTCCTTAATGCCTGCGCAATCCGAGCGGACGTTTTACAAACACAGCACATCCACTAACACGAGATCTGTCCGTCTAATCTGTTTCCTGTCTGCAGTCTCGTCTCGCGCCTACCTACCTGTGAGCTCGTTGATCTTCTTCAGGAGCTGCTGGATGTCGTCCTCTACTTGCTTGATCTGACGAGAATACGTGCTCTGGCCCTGGACGCCAACAAACACGTCAAAATCATTTCAAAACAACGACATGGCGCAGTGACGTCTCTAATCAAAAAGGGTACTCACGTAAGTCTTTAGAAGAGCGATGTCTCCTTCATCCAGAGCTGGAGAGGAAAAAAAACACAAACAAACAATAAATAAATCAGCTTCTTAAAGAATCTAAAACTAAAATGAATTCATTTCAAGTAAAATTACGAGGCTATTAACTGGGAGGCGTGAAATGAAAGATATCAGGAAACCGGGCTCGTTTCTTTTTTCCCCTTTTAATCCACAGTTTAGTACGAGAGCGATTTACTAAAACATCGTTATCCTGAAACGTAAAGACGTCTTTAAGACACACGAGATACAAGTTTTTCAACAAACTGACAGAAAAACAAGAGTGTTGCGTGTCATTAAAAAAAAATAAATAAAAAAACTATAATTTTTTTTTTTTAAAAAAAAACCTTAATGGATACTTTTATTTAATGTTTTTAAAAATAAATTATTTAACAGTAAAAGGAAAAGAAAAGAAATTCTGCAATTTTTTTTAACATATCATTTTGAAGATTCAAATCTTTAAAATTTGTTTTAAAAGATTCAAAATAGAATCTAATCTAATCTCATCAGCTGTGGTATTTTACTACCTGCCCTTTTTTTTATGTTAAAAATAAAATGTTATAAATATATTGAAAACGAAACTGAGGTAATTTCACAGTATAAAAATAAACGAGTTGATACTTTAATGTCTCACAAAAAACATAATTTAACAATTTAATATTTTACAAATTTAAAGATTTTAAAGTACAACATTTTAAAATCAGTAATTATGCCAATAAATGTGAATACCTTTAATGATAATGTTTTAAATGTTTTCATTTGACATGTGATAACTTCAGAAAGTTTATTGTAACAGTGTATCACAATATCGGAAAAAAAAAAAAAAAAACTTGATGCAGCGGCGCTTTAGTCTTTCCTGCTCTCTCCTCCAAACCTTCATCTTTCACACTAATACTTTCTCGTAGATCGATAACGAGCCGAATGAGTCTTGGTCATAACTCAGGGTCGTATAGCCGCATTGCATTCTGGGACTTTGAGTCAACGAATTCTACACTGGAGTGACGTCACTGAGACACACAACCCGGTAACTTCTCACGAAAATAACGTGAAAACCTCATCAAGTAACAAATCAGCAGCAGGATCACTAAACCCATCAGAAATATTTGTACATAAACATGTTTAATGGGTTTCAGGGTGAAGTTTCCCTTTAATGAGACACAACCAGGTTCAATAACCTTTTTATTTTTTTTTTAAAGGGGGGTGTAAATTTTTAGCTTGATAACAAAGAAGACCTCAAGTGCTCCAATATTTTGAATAAGAACCAGGTCATAAATTGAATACTTTTGCAATTATGGTCTAAAGTAATGTACACGTTTCTACTGCGAAACACATGGGGGGCACAAACTTTTGCACCCAATAGTAACTAATGCAGTCGTTTGGTTTGATGAATTAGCCGCGTATGCTAACGTCCTATTTAACTCTAGTTACCTGGTAACAATCAAATATTAGTCATTTTTCATATCTATATAAACAGTTAGAATTATATTTTAATTCTTATATCAGGAAAAAAAGAAATAAATCATGGTAACTGTGGTTACAAAGCGCTTATATGTATGTTAGCAATGTAGCGGTAAATGCTAGCTACGTAAAATGCTAATGTTTTACATTTTTAAACAAAATTTAAAATATACCTCGAATTGGCCCGTCATCTTTATCCTCCTCTTTGATTTTGCGCTGCTCGGCTCCTAAATAATCCGGCATTTTTATTTATTTATTTATTTATTTTTATTAAGCTTCTCTTCAGTGGCTGTGGAGGCAAGATTACACAGCAGGTTTTTAGCTAGCGTACTGCTTCACTTCCGGTTCACTTCCTGTATGTAGGCTGTGTAAATATCCGGTCTAAAAAATAAAAGCCATTCTCTCTTTCAGTTCATTATTACTTGTTCAATGTTTCGTTTAGGTCTTTTATTTTGAAAGACGGTTACTCTTTCGCCCCTCCTGGAGTCTCGCTTACCTTTTAGCCATGTTATTGTTTTGTTCTGATTATTATTTTTTTAATTAGCAAAATCTAAATGTTAGATCTGACTGTAATTATATTTAAAAAGTGTTTAGTGTGTAAATGCGTTAATATGCAGATGAAGTTAATGAACTGTGTAGTGCTGAGTTTAACACAAGCTGTATAGGTGCTTAAAGGAAATCCAGTGCATTCATCCTACATGCATGTTTGGATATTTTAGTGTCATATGGTGCTGAATTTAATTTATTAACTGAAGAAAACCTTTATTTTTAGTTGCAAAGATGTAGCTAGACCTGGCAGTCCCATAAGTGAGAACAGCCTTTCAGGTAAGCATTGCTGTTGTGCTGAAACTGACTTCATTTATAGGTTTTTAAATGTTTCAGATGTTAATGCAGTGTGTTATTGCTGAGTGATGTTCATGATTTGTGTGTTTGCGTGATGCTGCACATGTTGATAGACTATAAATTGTTCCCAAAAGCATTGGCCAACCTTAAAATAAGGCTTGCCACCCCTTAGTGTTCTTCTGGCCCCCCCTTGGCCACCCCATGTCTCAGAAACATGGACACACCACTCACTTTTCCACTATTGTGAGCTCATATTGTACAAATAAAGAATAACATTTAAGCAATACGTCGCTCTGAAACCCATTAAATGTATTTATATTAAATGATCTTATACCTTGACTATTTATATTGAATTGAATTAGTATTAATTTGCAGTTGTGGAGGACGTTGTTACTGCGAACACATTTATAATGATCAAAGTTTGCTGTAAAAATAAATAAAAGGAGCAACCATATGAATGAGAAATCCAGCATAGGAGTAGTGGAGACCTTGGAGCAAACTCTGGACTCCAAGTCCCAGAATGCATTGCAGCTACACACTCTAGAACGCAGAGACTTGGCGAGATCGTTATATAGTGATCTACGAGATGGCGAGTGTGATGGCATGAACGTTGACTTGTTAGAAGCTGATCTGTTTGAGCACGGAGAGCTGGAGAGGCTAAAACATTAAAGCGCCGCTGCATCGCTCTGCTCTCTTTAGGTAGAGATGAAGCCAGGGCGAACGAGAATGGCATTGTGGGTAGGAAAATGGACGCAATTTCAACAGGCCAACATGTCGATGAAGGACTTCATTGCAAAATAAATGCTGGCTGTTGAAGAATTTCTGCACTTATATTGTCCAATACTTTATACTACACTTACATTTATGCTTGTATACACATAATTATTTATTTATTTGATATTTCTGCACGATATTACTGCGAATACTGCTACAGCCCACTTCTGCACATGCACTTTTGTACTTTATTATTATTTTTTTTATTTCTGCCTCATTGTACTTTCTACTTTATTTCTACTTTCTGTATTTTTACTGACATCTGAATAAGTTTTTTTCTATTTGAAGAAGTCCTTATTTGCATCCTATTATCTCACCGCCGCGGCCCAGGTTCGATTCCTGGCCAGGGCTCCAACCCCAGTCACTGGGGCTGCGTGCAACAGTGTGCTCTCAGTGCCGGTCCCAAGCTCGGATAAAATTAGGGAGGATTGTGAGATTTATCCCGCATAAAAACAGTGCCAAATCAAATACCAATGATCCGCTGCGGCGACTCCTAACAGGAGCAGCTGAAACAGGAACAACAACAACATTGTTTATCTATTATCTTATCCTTTACTCTGACGGCATCTGCTGGATTACTCTAAACGATCTCTCGCTGTTCATGTTCAGTGACAATAAAAGTATTTTATCTTAAAGATTAATATGCAACTTGTTGGAGTTTTCCTTTAATGTGTCATAGACTTTTTTTTTTTTTTTTTAATACATCCGTGCTTTGAGATTTCTTCTCATTTCTGCTCAGAATGAACGACATGAACCTCAGTCCGGTGGGCATGGACCAGCTCAGCGTGCCCTCCGTCAGTGCCAGTCATCTGGGCCTTCCTACCTCGCCCACTCACAGCCACAACCCCATCACCACTCCAGGTTAGAGCGCTCGAGTCGTTATGCAAGGAATAAAAAACAACTCTCTGTGTGTCGTGCTGTTATAGGGAAATAATCAGTGATGAAGCAGAGTTACTGAAACTGGGTTTTCTTCATTAACTTGAATAGAGAGGAAAAAGCGAGGCTGGTGAGGGAACCACTGTTTATAGCTGCTGTAACGTAACTCGTTTCACGAATATTAAATGTAACTATAAACGGATAAGTGTGAATTGTTGGTAAGTTGCTGAGGTGTAAGAGGCTCACGTCATCGTTGATTATTTTCCTATAACAGCACCACACGAGTGTTTTATTCCTGACATAACATGCAACATACAGTATAACGTACACATAACTGATGATTTGTTATAAAGTTATAACGTGACTGTAAGAGCAAATCGGTTCTAAATATAAAGAATTTGCGCTGTTGTATGCTATTACAATATTAAAGATTATGTCATTTTTTCACTCTTTAGCCATCGTGTATCTCTCTGCTCTTTTCACAGGAATGCCGGTCGCCATACCGAGCCTGGGGCCGTCTCTCGGCCCGCTGCCCTCGGCGCTGTCCCTGATGTTACCCATGGGGCCGTTGGGAGACCGAGGAGTCATGTGTGGTCTTCCAGAGAGGAACTACACCCTGCCTCCTCCCCCGTACCCTCACCTGGAGAGCAGCTATTTCAGACACATCCTCCCAGGTAAGAAACTTCATACACATTACACCTTGTTTCAGACTAATGGTGAAGCGATACGAACAAAATATCATATCATGATACTTTTCTACAATACATGATATGTATTACAATATATAGGACTAAATTAAAGCAAAACAGTATTGCATTTAACAAAAAAAAAGAAAAAGCTGGGTAATATTTTACTATAATGTACTAAAACTGAAAAAAAAGAGAAAAAAATTGGAAATAAATAACAGAAATAAAGATAAATAATAATTCTATTAAATTCTAATGATAAATAATAAAAAAAAATACATTTAAGTGATTTTAAAGGGAATTTTAATATCAGATCAGATTGTTAATTTAAAAAAAAGTTTAAAAAGTTACTATACCTGTGATATCTTGAATATTGAAATCATCAACCTTCCTTATTTCAAGCTTTTTCTTTAGTTTAGTTAGTTCATGACAGATGTGAGCGCTGCACTGCACCCGAATAATCGATCCACTCAGTAAGTTTTTACGATGTTCAACGCCAGAATGACGCAAACGAGACTGAGCGCTTTTATCGTCACGGTAACGCTCGCTTTGTTTTTGTCACTAGTCTTTTCAGCTAATGACATTAGGACTGAACAACATTTTTTTCTTTCTAGATCACTTAACTCAATTTGTTTTTGTTTTGAATGAATTAAAGACATGGCAATAGCTCCGTAAGTGTGAGTCAGATCAGACAAAATCAAAGAAGTTGGTTTAGTAAGAAATAAAACACAAAAGCATGGATTTGAAATTTTCCTGGAGGTGCCAACACTTTCGAAACAAACAAAATGAAGCAGAGTTACTCTTACCACCCCGACGTTGATTATTTTCCTTTAAAAGCACGTCCTGAAAGTGGTTTATTTCATCTTATATCACAGAAATTTTACCTACAGTTACAATTTTTTATTTATAAAAAAGCAACACATTGTAATTTTTATCCATTTATAGTTAAATGTAATGTTGTGGAATGTCCGTGAAACAAGTTTGTTTGCTGTTTTCTTCACAATTTGGTCGGATAAAACGTGCTTCCTCCAAGAAATATGAAGCGTCTTTTCAAACTGATGCTCATGCTGCATCACACTGCAGCATAACACACTCAGAGGAAAGCAGGAACACTGGAACACTGGAAAGCAGGAACACTGATTGACAGGAGAGAGAGAGTATGCTCCTCCCACCCACAAGAGCACAGCCAGCGTGTCAGAATGAGCGAATTAATACAAACCTGTGATGTGCAGCTGCACTACCGTCAGAGCTGCTGTGATAGAAAATGAATCAGCACCTTCTCCTGACCAATCACAATCCAGAATTGTGGAGTATTTGACTTTATACTATAGATAACTGGCGTGTTTTTGACCTTTAGTTTACTAACCGCACATAAAAAAAATCACTGTGCAAACAAACCAAGTTTCGCAAACGGACTTGGACACTGCCGTCTTTCATCTTAGATTTTTTTTATTATTCAAAATGCTTCAGACTTGGATAATAGACTTGTGATTGTAGCAGAAGTTTATTACTGTATTTATTTGTTTTTTGTTTTTTTTTATGTTCCACTTGAAGCAGACGCGTGAATAATAACATTTTAGAATTATAACAAAGTAGAACCCAATAACCTGGCATGTGTCATGTCACATGACTATGGATTATCAAAAATAATAAGCAAATGTAAAATAGAAAGAAACAACATGGAAAGAAAAGATTCTAACTGACTTAATATCTGCCTTTTTTTTTTTTTTTTTTTTGGTCCATAGGTATTTTGTCGTATTTGGCCGATCGTCCTCCGCCGCAGTACATCCACCCCAGCAGCCTTAACATGGACGCCACTCTGTCCGTGCCCAACAACAACCCTTCATCCCTCGACCCCTACAGCGGCCCAGGCGGACATTTAGAACAAGGCCTGGTGTCCATAGACTCACGGCAGGGTGACCTCCACCAGGGCGGCGCTCACGAGGTGCAGCTGGACGCCGCTGGGCTCGCGATGGAGTCACGTGTGAACAGCCCCATGTCTCCTGACGGGATGGGGGAAGAGCTGGCCAACATGGACGGAGTGGTAGTGACCGCAGACACGCAGCAGCCTCTCGGCGGCAGGAATCAACCCCACGAGAGCCTGGAGGGAGGCGTCATGGCCCTGCACGGCCCCGGACTGGAGCTGCCCGTGGTGATGGAGCAGGAGCACATGAGTGGACGTGTAGGGAGCAGCTCAGGAACCGGAGCTGCAGGAGCTCTGAGTGAAGCTCTACACTCTAACGGTGAGCTGAACTCGGGCGTGGTCAGTGTGGTGCTCACCGGGGCCATGGCACCACAGACTCAGCTCGAACCTGTGTCACTGCACAGCTCGGGCATGGGGCTGGAGCCCGTAAACGTGTCCCCAATCACCGCCGAGGTCTCTCTCGGCCCCGATAACAGCCTCGTCCTGGTCAACTCCACGTTACAGCTGGAGAACGCCACCGCAAACAAGGAGAACATGACCACTGCTTTCACGATTTGTAAGTTGAACAATAAACGCAAATACCTGCTTCACAGATTCAGCTAATATTTTGGTAATTGTCTCACATATCGTATAAGAAAATAATCAATAACAAAACACTGACACTGGAGACTCCTTCCGTAAATGTTATATAAAAGTCTTCTGTCAGAAAACTTCACCATATCAGCGATGAAATGTTTTTTACTCTTATTGACTCCATTAAATATTAAAAAACTATAAAAATCAAATTAACAAAGCGTATTTAAAAAGAACATGGGATTGTAGTTCATTGCTTTTTTCTCTGGAGTGAGAAACGATTTTTTTGTGTGGGTTTTTTTTTTTTTTGCATTTTTTCTAACAAAATTTAAATGTCTCCTGTTGCTGTATTTTCTTTTTTTTTTTTTTTTTTAATATCCTTTGCTTCTTTTTACTAATTTTGTCATATTTGAATGTCATGAAAAACTTATTTATGGACCACAAAGCAGGTTTTCAGGCCCCTGTTAATCGTTCGGTGAATAACATGAATCGTCTTTGAATGATCTTGCATCTTGTAATTCATTCATTATTAATGATTTGCTGAATGAACGTGTGTGTAGGGTGCACTTTATGTGAGCGCTCTTACAGCTCCGACTGTCCTGAACACGGCCCTGTCACCTTCATCCCAGACACGCCCATTCAGAGCAGAGCCCGCCTCTCTTTGCCCCGCCCACTGTGCCTGCGTGTGTCTGTGGCTGACGAGCCCAACGGTCAGTGAAGATATTTTGTACTGTTAAAAGGATATGACAGACATTATTACAGAAATAAATTGCAGGGTGTTTTTTATTTGAGGATGGCATCAAACCTCATATGTACGTTACCGAAACCACAAAGCGTAAACTCTTCTGTTACTTCTGACTGTTACTAAGCGCTGATGCCAGAGACAATAGAAAATATTTGATAATTGCCAACATGTACCGTAATCTCCTCAGGTGTGTTTGCACGGGAGACGATTCCCAGCAGGACCTGCTTTGGCCCGATGGTCGGACAGCACTGCAGCAGCGTAGAGCTCTCAGACTGGACTGATAAAGACACGCCTCAACTCTGGAAGGTTAGTCTTTGTAGAAAATGCAAAAAAAATAAAAAAAACATACATAGTCATTAAATAAATGAATGAATTAAACTAGTAATACACTGTAATTTTTTTCCCTTTTTTAATTGTTGATTATTTACATTTTTCCAGATACATCTTATCTAAATTGCTTATTTCTTATAAATCTGATGTGTTTTTGATTTTCAGATGTTCCACAACGACATCTTAGAGTTCTGCATAGTGACGACTGATGAAAACGAATGCAACTGGATGATGTTTGTGAGAAAAGCAAGGTACCACCCTCACAGGTCTTAATAAATATAATCTCAGTCCCAGAGGCTTTTCGGTTATTCACCTTGTGTTTTTTTTGTTCGCAGGACGACAGAGGAGCAGAACCTGGTGGCGTATATTGATAACGGGAAGCTGTTCTTCTGTACGTCCAGAGAGATTGTCCCCGAGCAGGAGCTGTTATTCTATTACAGCAGGGAATACAGCAGACAGCTGGGTAAGACAGCGTCCTGATCTCTCTGCACGACACTCACTCGTTCGGATGTTAATGGGGCTTTCAGCTCTCTGTCCTTCTGTGTAGAAATGATTGAGTGAAATAAACGTTAGAAAGATTTCAGAATTGTACAGTTTAGTTCTCGCCTCCAACACAAGCTGTTTGTCAAATCGCTGGATCTACAACTGGAACCGTGTGTTGCGATCAGATGAAATCGAGGTTTTTGACCATTTGCCAAATAAAAGACGACTGTATCAAAAAAAACATATATATATGGTATAACATCTGATAGTGAATCACTGATGATTGGAGACTATTTTACAGGTGGTGGCCGAGGAACTGATGGCATCATGCATTCTGCTACATACCAGGATATTTTAGGCAGAAACCTGGTTGCCTCTGCCAGGAGGTTCAGATTTGGTCATAGATAGATCTTTTAAGTAGCCGTTGAGTCCAAACATGTAGGTGTGTAACGTAATACTGTATCTGTATCTATTTAGGGTTATTTGTATCTGTGTCTGTATGTGAAGTGGGAGTGGCCTAAACCAGAAGGGATTTTTTTGCCTAGTTTTCTCCTTATTTCGGTCACCAGCCAGTTCCCACCCACCAGCCAGCTCCACCCCATCACACGAAGGCTAACATGTGCTTCATCTGAGACACGTGAAGCCAGCTAACTGCATTTTTGTGAACTGTTGCTCATGACGCATCAGAGGGCAGCATAACACACTTGGAGGAAATCGCTGTCTACCCTCTTCTGCATACATGAGCTCACAGACGCCCACGATTGTCTAGTGTTGCTGTGATTGAGAGGGGAGTGAGACACTGTGCCCCTCCCACCCTGAGAGCACGACCAGTTTGTTGTTTCCAGTCCCATTCATGCTATTACCTTTATTTGTAGTTGTTTTGACACTATTAACTTTGTCAGTTATTAATTTTGTTTGTTCCTCCCTGCGATATTTTCTAACAAATTTCATTTGTACTGTTTAATTTAATTTGTGGTTAAATAGCTAGCTTTAGAAGATATATCTACAGTAGCTACTACTATTGCTCACAAGTGACATGATCTCACAGAGCTCTAACATTTTTTCTGTCACCCATCTTGTAGGTGTACCCCACGTTCCAGAGGGTCAAATCTGCCACTGTGGAAAAGAATGCACCTCCTTCTCTGAGTTCAAATCTCACCTCAGCAGCCACGCCCACAGCCACAGCCCCTCCCAGGAAGACCCCACTCACGGCGTCCACGGTCAGCCCCACCCCCAGGAGAAGCTGGCCAGCGAGGCCCCCAGTACCACCTCGTCTCCGTCGTGGCAGTGCCAGTCTCAGGGTGACGCTCAGTCCAGCAGCGGTCAGGGAAATGGTCAGCGTCATGGCAGAGAGAGGAAGTTTAAGTGCAGCATGTGCTCGCGAGCATTCACGACCTCCACCAAACTCAACGTGCACTTCATGGGCCACATGGGCGTGAGGCCACACAAGTGCAGCTACTGCAGCAAAGCCTTCAGCGACCCGAGTAACCTGAGGATGCATCTGAGAATCCACACAGGTACCAGATCAGTGCCGGCGCATTCTGATTGGTCAGAAGAAGGTGTTGATTAATTTTCTATAACAGCAGCTCTGAGAGTAGTGCAGGAGTGCAATAAAACAGTGTTGTGTTCCTTACTTAGCCTCATTTTTATGCCTTCTGAATCTAGAAGCTTCTGCAGAAATTCAGACCAATCCTCCATTTTTAAAAATTTAGTTTTTGTCTTTTTTTTTTTTTCCACTCTAGTGTACTGACTAGGGGTGATGGTATTTTGCACATCAGCCTTATTCGTTCTGAATGAGTATTTAGCCTAGCGTGACATTATGGTCCCACTGTATACGTCATGTTTATGCTGTTAAAAAAGTTTCGGCATCCCCCAACTCAATCCATTAGCCTAATCTTAGTCAATAGTCTTGGAAATGGATACTGTTTGCCTGTTTGGTGGTGTGTGACGATTTGATCTACTCTCATTCTAAAGGTCAGAAGAACTTCAGGTGCAGTGTGTGTGGAAAGTCCTTTACCCAGAAAGCCCACGTAGAGTCTCACATGGTCATTCACACAGGAATCAAGAACATCAAGTGTGACAACTGTGACAAGACATTCAACAGGAAACAGGATCTCAAGCAGCACATGTATTCTCACTCGCTGTAAGGACGTGTACATTTTTATACATTATTTTATTATTTATTTGTCTCTCGTGGGTGTGGCCTGTCCAGCATTTAAGTAGAAAATGAATGGTCACTTGAAGCTTTGTCGTTTGGTAGAGTGGCTGTAGGGTTATTAGCGTTATTTTACCTCACATTTTTACCTCATTCATTCTCTTCATCAAAAGGCGTACATCATGTTAACCTCGGTGTCTGTTTGTTTTTCTTCAGCGACCGTCAGATCACCTGCCCGAAGTGCGACAAACAGTTCCTCAAAACCGATCACTTAAAGAAGCACCTCAACTCCCATGACGGGAAAAGAGACTTCATCTGTGAAAAATGCAACAAGGGCTTCCTCACGAAATACCATCTGACACGCCATCTGAAAATCTGCAAAGGCCCAAAGACAGGCAGAGGGGCCGCTCATGAAGAGGAAGGAGAGGAGGAAGACGGGGATGAGGAAGAAGAACCAGACGAAGAACAGGAAAGAGATTTAAGAGCACCAGACGAGAGAAAAGAGTGTGACATTGGCATTGTGGGGTTTTCCTCAGATAAGACTCTGTAACCTCTCACTGTGATTTTGCGATTTGCTTTCTTTAGTACTTTACACTTTATTTAGTACTTTTTATTCAGTTTACATTCTGTTTTACTTTCTGATGTGCCAAGTTATTTGTACGCTCTGATGTATGGAACAATTCATGAAGATGAAACTTGCTCAGCTCAGAGGATGCCAGTGGTGGTCAGAAAAAACACGCTGTATCTGAAACACTGCCATTTTAATGTTTAGTGAAATCAGTTCCTTTTTTACACTTTGCCTTAGTTGTTATTTATTTGTATAATTTCATTGAGTGAAGCCACCGTACATTATGAAATGAGGTCATTTACAAATAAATTAATTTCTATAAATCTTGTTAGCTACAATGCAGATTGAGTTTGTTCTACATTTCCATTCTGTTACATTGCGTAAACACAACAAAAGTATTTAAATTAGGCTTTTAATTAATGCTGATCATTATTGGATGCTTCTGTGTCTGTGATAATTATTGTGCCTAATTGCTGCTTCTTCTTCTTTCGGATTTTCCCTTCAGGAGTCGCCACAGCGAATCATCACTCTCCACCTATCCCTATCTTCTGCATCCTCAACACTTGCACCCACTAGCTTCATATCCTCATTTATTGCCTCCATATACCTCCTCTTTGGCCTTCCTCTTTGCCTCCTGTCTGGCAGCTCCATGTCCAACATTCTCCTACCAGTATACTCACTCTCCCTCCTCTGAACATATCCAAACCATCTTAATCTGGCCTCCCTAACTTTGTCCCCCAAACGTCCAACATGAGCTGTCCCTCTGATGTACTCGTTCCTAATCCTGTCCAACCTTGTCACTCCCAAAGAGAACCTCAACATCTTCAGCTCTGCTACCTCTAGTTCTGACTCCTGTCTCTTCCACAGTGCCACTGTCTCTAAACCATACAGCATGGCCAGTCTCACCACTGTCTTGTACACCTTCTCCTTGAGTCTCGCTGATATTTTTCTATCACACAGAACTCCCGACACTTTTCTCCACCCATTCCAACCTGCCTGCACTTGCTTCCTTACCTCCTTCCCACACTCACCATTACTCTGGACTGTTGACCCCAAGTACTTAAACTCCTGAACCTTCTTCACCTCTTCACCCTGTAATCATACTGTTCCACTTCCCTCCCTTTCATTCACACACATGTACTCAGTCTTACTACGACAGGCTTTCATTCCTCTTCTCTCCAGCGCAAACCTCCACCTCTCCAGGTTTTCCTCCACCTGCTCCCTGCTCTCACTACAGATCACAATATCATCCACAAACATCATTGTGCAAGGAGACTCCTGTCTGACCTCCTCTGACAACTGGTCCATCACCATAGCAAACAGGAAGGGGCTCAGAGCCGATCCCTGATGCAGTCCCACCTGCACTTTGAACTCCTCTGGCTGACCTACAGCATACCTCACCACTGTCCTGCTCCTCTCATACATGTCCTACACCACTCTGACATACTTCTCTGCTACTCCTGACTTCCTCATACAGTACCACAGCTCTTCTCTTGGCACCCTGTCATACGCTTTCTCCAAGTCTACAAACACACAGTGCAACTCCCTCTGTCCATCCCTATACTTCCCCATCAAAATTCTCAAAGCAAAAATTGCATCTGTTGTGCTCTTTCTGGGCACGAAGCCATACTGCTGCTCACAAATTTCCACTACCTTCCTTAACCTAGCTTCCACTACTCTTTCCCATGGCGTCATTGTATGGCTCATCAACTTTATCCCCCTATAGTTACTGCAACTCTGCATGTCACCCTTATTCTCAAAGATCGGCACTAATACACTACTTCTCCATTCCTCAGGCATCTTCTCACTCTCTAAAACCCTGTTAAACAAACTAGTTAAAAATTCCACTGCTGCCTCTCCTAGACACTTCCAGACCTCCACCGGGATGTCGTCAGGACCAACTGCCTTACCAATTTTCGTCCTCTTCAAAGCCTTCCTGTCTTCATCCTTTCTAATCTTATCTACTTTCTGTTCCACAGAGGTCACCCCTTCTACTCTTTTTTCCCTCTCATTTTCCTCATTCATCAGCTCTTCAAAGAACTCCTTCCATCTCCTCTGTACACTCTCCTCACTTGTGAGCACCCTTCCATCTCTATCCTTAATAACTCTAACTTGCTGCACATCCTTCCCATCTCGATCCCTCTGCCTAGATAACCTGTACAAGTCCTTCTGTCCTTCTCTAGTGTCTAACCTAGTGTACAACTCATCATATGCCTCCTGCTTGGCCTTAGACACCTCCCTCTTCACTCTGCGCTGTAGCTCCTTGTATTCCTGTCTAGTCTCCTCAGTCCTGTCCATGTCCCACTTCTTCTTGGCTAACCTCTTCCTCTGGATACTATCCTGAACTTCCTCATTCCACCACCAAGTCTCCTTATCTTCTTTCCTCCTTCCACACCCAGCACCTTTCTTCCTGTCACCCTGATCCCTTCTGCTGTAGTTTCCCAGTCATCTGGCAGCACTACCTGACGACCCAGAGCCTGCCTGAACTTCTGTCTAAAGTCCTCACAACATTCCTCCTTTTTCAGCTTCCACCACTTGGTTTTCTTCTCTATCTCTCTATCTTTGACCTCTTCTTCTTACAGACCATCAAAGTCATCCCACACACCACCATCCTATGCTGTCTGGCTACACTCTCTCCCACTACCACTTTACATTCATTAATCTCTTTCAGATTGCCTCTTCTACATAGGATGTAGTCTACCTGTGTGCTCCTGCCTCCACTCTTGTAAGTCACTCTATGCTCCTCCCTCTTCTGAAAATAAGTGTTAACCACAGCCATGTCCATCCTCTTAGCAAAGTCCACTACCATCTGTCCTTCAAGGTTCCTTTCCTTGACTTCAAACTTGCCCATCACCTCTTCATCACCTGTGTTCTCCTCACCCACATGTCCAGTAAAATCTGCTCCTATCACCACTCTCACCCGTGGGAATACTCTCTATCACCTCATCTAATTCACTCCAGAATCTCTCTTTCTCCTCTAACTCACAACCTACCTGTGGGGCATAACCACTAACAACATTCAACATCACCCCTTCAATCTCTAACTTCAGACTCATCACCCAGTCTGACACTCTCTTCACCTCCAGAACATTCCTCCCAAACTCCTCCTTCAAGACCACACCTACCCCATTTCTCTTACTATCCACACCATAATAAAACAGCATGAATCCTGCTCCTGTACTACGAGCCTTGCTACCCTTCCACCTAGTCTCCTGTACACACAGTATATCCACCTTCCTTCTCTCCATCATATCAGTCAGTTCTCTACCTTTCCCTGTCATAGTACCAGCATTCAGAGTTCCTATTCTCAGTCCTACATTCTTACCTTTCCTCTACTCTCCCTGTCTACGCACTATCCTCCCTCCTCTACTTCTTCGACCAACAGGAGCCCAATTTCCATCGGCGCCCTGTAGGTCACGTTGTTAACCTGGGCCTCGACTGATCCAGTATGAAATTCAGAGTACTGACAATTCGCATGATTAAATTTGGCAATGTTTTAGGCCGGATACCCTTCCTGATGCAACCCTCTCTATTTATCCGGGCTTGGGACCAGCACAGAAGTCACTGGACTGTGACCCCCATGGCTAGATTATTGTGCCTAATTGCTGATTTAACAATTATTTAATAGATTTTATGAAATTCAGTGCATTTGTAAAATAGAAGGTAGAGCAAGATTTAATTAAACAATTTCATTATTTGGTGAAAATATCACAAAATTCGTCTGCTTTAGGAAAAATGGCAATGAGTTGAAAGAGTCGACTCTTAGTGGTGAGCCGAGTCACATGATCTCATGACTCACATGACTCACTCAGAAGAGCTGGAGGACGCATAGAAGGCAAAGTAAGATTTGAGGAAACATTTTCAGCCACAGTTGGGCAAAGGAGAGCAATCACATGGTGAAAATATCGCAAAGGTCATCCTGTTTAGAAAAGGTCCTGTTTAGAAAAGAATGACAGTGAGCCGTTTGGGAACTAAAGGAGTCGACTCCTATTGGTGAGCCGAGTCAAATGATCTGACTCACCAAAAAGATTTAGAATTTCCGTACAAAGGTAGAGAAAGATTTCACTAAACCATTTCAGTTATAATTAGGCCAAAATAACAATTATTGTTCAAAATATGAAAAAAAAAAAAAAAAAACTTTAGAACTTTAGTTTAGAAAGCTGTTTAGGAGTTCAAGAGTCGACTCCTATTGGTGAGCCGAGTCAAATGATCTGACTCGCTCAAAAGAACTGGAGGACACATAGAAATAAGAATTAAGAAAACAATTTCAGTGGTGGAAATATCGCAAAGTTCATCCTGTTTAGAAAAAAATGGCATTGAGCCGTTTGGGAGCTGAAGGAGTCGACTCCTATTGGTGAGCCGAGTCAAATGATCTGACTCAGTGAAAAGAGCCGGACGTTCACTTTCCAGTCCACAAGGTGGCGGTGTTGTGCCTGATGGAGGTTCAGTTCACAGCTCTGTGGATATTTACAGCTGTTCATGCACAGCTAGTCTGCTAGTCTGGTAGATTAGACTCAGCTGACACTTCCTCCTCCTGCACCACTACTAACTAGTTCACTTTAACCAGCTACACTTATTATATTTCCTGATCTAATCCGAGGAGAAAGACTCATCACGTCGAAAATGGCAACTTCAGTGAAACTCTACACCGGAGCAGAAATGCCTCTTGTGGGTCTCGGTACATGGAAGGTAAGAGTCAACATCCAATCCAAAAAATGTCCAGTTTTCTGCATTTCACTGCGAGGAACTTTCACCTGCATCCTTTAAACATGTTTTAAATGTCTAATTCTGTTCAAATGCACTCCATTCTTTCGAGTATAAATTCAGAAACATTTAGATTAGGGTCAAAGTGGGGAAAAACATTATATCACTGTAACCTGTAAACTTTTATATTTAAAAAAAAAACTTTTTAAAATGAATAAATCTTGTACTTAATTATAGATGTGCTCTTATGTAGGACTGCTTTAGTGTAGAATAAAGGGCAAATATTTATACTACTACTACTACTACTAATAATAATAATAATAAATAATAAATAAAATAGATCATTAAAATAAAAAAATTGCTAATATAAAACCACAAAAAGAAGAAAGAAGCAAAAAATATAGAAAATAAAACATTCTCTATTACAATTTATAAAAATTAAAAAAAATTTAATAATATAATAATTATATAGTTAATATTGCATAAAGTATTAAGATAAATTAATTAAGATACAATATTAGTAATCAATATGCAAAGCAGGAAATTGTAGCTTAGAGATAAAAATATTAAAATGAAATGTTTATTAAAGTTTTTTTTTAAATAAACAATTGCGTGTTATATCCAATGATATGACAAACTAGAGAAAAAATAACTTAAAATTAAAAAGTTATATATTGTTAATGTGTGAGATTTTTCTCTTTATGCCGGTTTTTAGTCCTCGTGAAGACTCAACTCGTCGTTGTGTATCTTAAATGGTCAAAAAGAAATATACGTTTATTGTGTGTATATGTTTATACCACAGTCCTTAACTTGTCTTTCTTTTTTCCCTTTCTTTTGCATTTATTTTATCCTTATATCCTTTATTTTTTGATGAATTGTGATTATTCCTTTTTTTTTAAAATTATTAATTCTGTAATAAATCAGTCACAGAGTTAAGGGCATTTTATATGGTCAAAAAGAAGTATATTTTTGTTAAATATATATATATATATAAAATCACAGCCCTTTCATTTTTTTCTGATTACCATGTGTGTAATAAGACTTGGTCATGGTTGTATTATACAATCAGGAAAGTAACCGTGAGCTGATACGTGAGTTAATGTTTATCAACCCCTTGTTCTGTGCTCCAGTCTAAGCCAGGTGAAGTGACTGAAGCTGTGAAAGCCGCCATCGCTGCAGGCTACAGACACCTCGATGGAGCGTACATCTACAAAAACGAGAAGGAGGTCGGAGAGGGCATCCAGACCATGATTAAAGAGGGCGTGGTGAAGAGGGAGGAGCTGTTTGTCGTCAGCAAGGTAGCCCTCACGACCTCTCTACCTGAAAATGCCACTTATATTACAAAACGTTATGACAAATTAGCTTGAGTGAACACAGGTTAAAGATGGCCTCCAGAGAGCGTGGCAGGAAAAGACTTAAACGTTCTTTTCTTCGCAGCTTTGGTGCACCTTTTACCAGAAGTCAGCCGTAAAAGGGGCATGTCAGAAGACTTTAAGTGACCTGCAGCTGGATTACCTGGATCTGTATCTGCTCCACTGGCCAATGGCCTTAAAGGTGGCTTTAAATACTTATACTTATCTATTAAATCTAGGTTAAAGTTATGCAGTTTTATCTCAGCCTCAGCAGCAGTCGTAATAGTAGCAGTAAGAGTAATGGGAGCAGGAGCAGTATTAGGAAAATAGTAGCAGCAGTATTAGTAGTAATGATGGTGGTAGTAGTAATAGCTTTAGTAGTAATGATGTAGTAGTAGCAGTATTAGTAGTAATGATGGAAGTAGTAGTAGTAGCAGTATTGGGAGTAGTAATAGTACTAATGATGGTAGTAGTATTAGTAGTAGCAGCAGCAGCAACAGTATTAATAGTAATAATAATACCAGTAGTAGTAATAATAGCAGTGCAGTCGTAGTAATAGTTGTAGCAGTAACAGTATTAATAGTAATAATAATAACAGTAGTAGTAATAATAGCAGTGTGGTAGTAGTAATAGTAGCAGCACTGATAACAGTAGTAGTAGCAGTATATGGTGTGTCTCGTACATGTTCTTTGAGTGAGTGAGTCCTGGGGGAAATCAGTCCCTAAAAGACTAACCTCTAATCCCTGAGAGATTGACCCAATCCTAACACAATTACATATCTCTTATCTGGCTGATCTGCGCCTCATTATTCTCATTATTCTGATTATTCTCATTATTCTGTTTATTCTGATTACTGACTGGATTAGATCGTTGACGATGTGATGTAGCCCTGGATTTGTCCAACATGAAGTGTGTGAGCTTAAAGATTTATTTAACTTAAAGAAGTTCAGATGATTCATTTAAAAGCAATAAATACTGTATGCTGTATTATAAGTGTATAAACAGTACGATTTGTCATTTTTTTAATACATTAAAAATTGTAATTGTGGGCAGATTGCTGTGGTATAAGAGGAATAAAACACTTCAGACTCCATGACGGATATTTCTCTAGGACTTGTGTTTAAGGACTGTGTTTCCGTCTTTCAGCCTGGACCAGAAGATTTCCCGTTGGATAGTGAAGGTTTTACCATCAATGACGACACCAATTTCCTGGAGACCTGGGAGGTGAGAAGTCGGTTACATAAAAAAATGCTTCCTGTGGCAGCGTCACATCACACACTGATCTTGTTGTTGTAGGGAATGGAAGAGTTGGTGGACGCAGGGCTGGTGAAGGCCATCGGCATCTCCAACTTCAACCGAGAGCAGATTGAAGCCATTCTGAATAAACCAGGCCTCAAATATAAACCTGCCAACAACCAGGTAAAGTCCAGCAGAGATTACAATTGTTGTAAAAGTATCATCTGAAGCTTTTTAAATGCTTTTTGGATGTTTGTCCATGCTAAATTTACTACGCAAAAAATAAAACTCTGTGTGGTGCTGTTACAGGAAAATAATTGACGAGGCAGTGGTGTGATGGAGTTACTGTTACCACCATTTACTAGGGTTATGAATCTCTCTCTTTCATACAAAAACATACGATTCAATTCACTGCTGATCCGTTAACGATTCAATTCACTACTGATCCAGTGCGATTCGATTCACTGCTGATCTGTTAACGATTCGATTCACTGCTGAGCCGTTACAATTCAATTGGATTCAATTCAGTACAGATACAATTAGATTTAATTCACTGCTGATCCAATACGATTACAATTACTACTGATCTGATACAATTCAATTCAGCACAGACACGATTCTATTCAGGCCCGATTTAATACAAGTCCGTTTGGTTAATTTGAAGTTTTTGGGAAAGATTTCAGGACAGGTGAGTTTACACTTTTCCCACAACATGACAAACTGTGTTTTCATGTGTCATGTTTCCTCAGTACTATGAAAAGCTGTGTTGTTGTTTTTTTTTTGTTTTGTTTTATTAACTTGAGTAGAGAAAAAAAGAGAAGCTGGTGAAGCAACAGCTGTTTGGAGTTGAGAACAGGAATTAATTTTTCATGGACGTTCCTTAAAGTCATCTTGCAAATCCTTTTGTTTTTGTATTTTACTCACCCTGGGGTCTCGGTGAACATGTTTTCTTGTGAATCTCCACCGACTTCACTTAAATGGCAGTGACATTGACATTGTTAGCTTGTCCCCTAAGGCTTAATTACAGTGATATATGTACACAGAAAGGTCATCTCGTATTTACTAATCCATGTTTTGCTCATGCCAGCTTTGACGCTCTCGCTTTTGGCTTTTGTCTAAAATGCGTCTGGACGTTGCTGGATTTCACTCACAGCCTGTGCTGCAGGATTGTGTTCTGATGTGATGTGAAACAGAAAAGCTGATGTAAGTCTAATGACTGTGAATCTGTTGTCATATTTGGAATAAAATCAGCACTAAGTTTCCACAGTGAATGCCTGGTGATGGGCTGCAATGAAAAAAGGGTGGGGGAAAAAGAGGCATGCACAGATAATGGCATTAGGGTAGGACTGTGGTCCTAAAACATACACACACTTTGCTATTAGACTGATGTGCTTTTTAATCTCGTGTATCACTTCTACCTTTTAATCTTACTCAAGCACTTTTGGCATGTTACATTCAGCACTGTTCTTCTGTGACACTATTTTCCCATGAGGATTTAATTAATTAATTATTTAATTAATATTCCTTAAAAAACGCATTGTTGATGGCTCATGTTGAGTCAAATGCCTTACAATTTGCATTAATGCTGAAATTTCTTACAGGCTTACGTTACAAAATGTTTGCAGTTTAATATTTGTTTTGCACTTTAAGGACAGAAATATTGGGCTTGTTGGTATCTATTATTGAATAAACCTGGAAAATTAGCAAAAATATTTCTTTTCAGGTTCTGTATCACATGCAGTCAGATGCAACGTAACGCATGAGTCTTCATTTATCTCATCTCATATGGTCACGTTTATTTTCTGCAGATCGAGTGCCACCCGTACCTGACACAGGACAAACTGATCGCCTTCTGTCAGTCGAAGGGGATTACAGTGACCGCGTACAGCCCTCTGGGTTCCCCTGATAGACCATGGTGAGAGATTTTACACGACAGCTCATCACAGGAACTGTAGGACTGTTCGTCTGACCAATTCTTATGATCTTTCTCAAATAACTGCAGAAAAAGTGCTTGCGAAAAATATCAAGTCAAGTCAAGTGGAGTTTATTGTCATTTCAACCATATACAGCCAGTTAGTACATAATGAAACGAAACAACGTTTCTCCAGGACCAAGGTGCTACATAAGACAAACACAGAACAACACAGAACTACTGTAATGATGAGTCAACAGAGTGAGGATCCATTTGCACCTTTTAATAAAAGGTAAACACAATTGTACAGGCATGGTCGAGCAACAGCAAACAGGGTAATCAGAGGGGAGACAAAGGCAGAGTAATCAGACAGGCGGATGATCGGGGCAGGCAGCAACCTAGAAACGAGAAAAAAACAGTCCAGGGTCAAATGCAGTAATCCAATAAAGAAGGTAGTAACGCTCAGAAATGTCAGCCGGGGCAAAACAAGACTTCGCAAAGAGTGAGTGTGAGACAAGGGATTAAGTAGTTTAATGGAGTGGAGTTTAGACGATCAGAGGGAACCACAGAGGCTGGATTTGTTACAGAGCCCCCTCCCTGCGAGCGGCTCCTGACGTGAGAAGGCAAACGACGCGAGGACGAGGGGCCGGTTTATCCGGATGGGTCCTGTGGAAGTCAGTGGTAAGTGATGGGTCAAGAATGTCCTTGGCATCGACCCAGGACCTCTCCTCCGGTCCATACCCCTCCCAGTCCACAAGATTATTGCAGAACTCCTCCCCGGCGCCAAGAGTTTAAGATCTCCTGAACCTGATATGCCTCCTCACCGTCGATGATGAGAGGAGGGGGTCCCTGGTTCTGACCCACGATCCCGGGACATACTCAGGGTTGAGACGTCGATGGCAATCTGCTTATTCCTTCTTTTTCCTGATGGCGCATTAGAGATGAGTATGGGCCTCATTCCAGGTAGTTTCACTCTTCCTGAGCCAGTCATTAATTGCGGGTAAGTCTGTGGGCTCCCCGGACCAGGGAAAGAGAGGTGGTTGGAATCCAAGCACGCATTGGAAGGGTGTAAGTCCAGTGGATGGTTTGCGCAGGGAATTTTGTGCATATTCTGCCCAAAACAGATATCTGCTCCAATCAGCTTGATTGCGGTGACAGTAGGATTTTAGGAAGCGAGTGATTTCTTGATTGAGGCTTTCAGTTTGCCCGTTGGATTCAGGGTGGTAGCCCAAGGTAAGACTTATATTGATGTCGAGGTGTTTGAAGAAAGCTGCCCATACTCGAGAAGTGAACTGAGGGCCTCTGTCCGAGACCATATCTTCGAGGAGTCCATAGAAGCGGAATACATAACTGCACAGAGTCTCTGCTGTTTCTAGGGCTGTGGGTAGTCTGGGTAATGGTATCAGGCGACAGGACTTAGAGAAGCGATCGATGATGGTAAGAATGGTGGTATTGCCTCTGGAGTTGGGAAGGTCGGTAATAAAATCAATGGCGATGTGGGACCAGGGTCTCTGGGGAACAGGTAGAGGCTGGGCAAACCCGCGGGCAATTGTTTAGAGGACTTGGTGGTGTTGCAAGTTACACAGTTCTTAATGTATGCAATGGTGTCAGTGCGAAGTGACGGCCACCAGAATTTGTTGGTGAGAAGTTGGATGGACGCAGTTATTCCAGGGTGTCCGGAGCTGGGGAGGTCATGAACCTGTTGAATAACTCGGTTCCTCAAGGAAAGAGGTACAAAGGTCCTGTTGGGTGGACATTCAGCAGGTATAGGATCTATGCCCTGCGTCTCCGCAATTTCTGTCATGACGTCCCACAGCACAGGTGCCACAATGAGAGTGGAAGGTAAGATGGGATCAGGTGAAAGTGTTGGTATGCGGACTCAAACTGATGAGAAAGCGCATCTGCTTCGGTGTTTTTGGATCCTGGATGATAAGTTACTGTGAACTGAAACCGTGTGAAGAATAGAGCCCACCTGGCCTGTCTGTGATTGAATCTCTTTGCAGTGTGGAGATATTCCAGATTGCGATGGTCAGTGAGAACTGAGAAGGGAAATTTGTCTCCCTCAAGCCAGTGTCGCCACTCCTCAAAGGCCGCCTTCATTGCCAGTAGCTCATGGTTCCCCACATCATAATTCTGTTCCGCTTGGTTAAGCTTGCGAGAGAAGTAGGCACAGGGGAAGAGTTTGGGTGGACTGCCATGACGTTGCAAAAGAACTGCCCCGACACCTGTGCTGGCGTCTATCTTTACTACCTCACACTCAGGATCAGGGTGATGCAATATGGGTGCAGTGGAGATACGTTCCTTGAGGTGGTTAAAGGCTCTGTCAGCTGCTGGTGACCAGGATAAGCGACTTCCCCTCCTCTTAGTCATTGAAGTCAGGGGGGTTGCGATGGAGCTGAAGTCTCTGATGAATCGTCTGTAAAAGTTAGCAAATCCAAGGAACCTCTGCATCTCTTTGACAGTCGTAGGTTGGGGCCAGTTCAAGACGGCTTGCACTTTATGATCATCCATCGCCACTCCCTCAGGACTGACCACATATCCCAGGAACGTGGTAGAAGTCTGGTGAAACTCACATTTCTCTGCTTTAGCATATAACTGGTGCGAGATCAGACTTTGTAGAACAGCTCGGATATGGTTAATGTGTGTTTCAAGAGTCAGAGTAAATGAGAATGTTGTCCATGTAAACGATGACCCATCTACCAAGCATGTCACGGAATACATCGTTTATGAATGCTTGGAAGACTGAGGGACTGTTGACAAGCCTGAACAGCATAACCATGGTACTCATAGTGCCCAGACGTAGTGGAGCCAGCAGAACTAGTGGTAGAGGGTACCAGAACTTGACAGTTACTTCGTTTAGACCTCTGTAATCAATACAAGGCAGAAAACTCCCATCTTTCTTCTTGACAAAGAAGAATCCGGCAGACGCAGGAGACGTAAATGGAACAATGAAGCCCTTAGCTAGTTCCTCCTCTATGTAGGCTTTCATGGATTCAGTCTCTGGTTGTGAAAGAGGAAAGATTCTGCCTTTGGGCAGTGTGGTACCGGGAAGCAGCTCGATGGCACAGTCGCTAGGTCGATGTGGGGGTAGTTGGGTAGCGTTGGACTTGCTGAATGCTTCAGCTAGATCAGCATACTCCGAGGGAAGATTAGCGCCCAAAACAAGACTTTGCAAAGAGTGAGTGTGAGATAGGGGCTTAAGTAGTAACAAGCTGCAGGTGAGCTCGAAATCAGTGCTAGGCACGGGGTGATGGGAAATGGAGTTTAGAAAGAAAAGTCAATATTCGGGTGATGGTGACCTCTGGTGACGATCAGAGGGAACCACAGAGGCTGGATTCGTTGCAACTACAAGGGACTACATAATTTATACATAAAGTGCACAAGTGCAGACAGCACAAGACAGTACAATACTTACTGGGATAGACAATGGGCACAGTAAGTACCAGTGCCGACCAGTGAGAATAGTGCAAAGAATACAATATAAGTACCTGAAATAGTGCAAACATAAGAGTAGCAGCCTATGTACAATATAATAAATATTTTAACAGCATAATGTAATGTGCAAAAACTTGCAAAAAAAATTGCCAAGAGCATGGAGGATGCTCAGTTGTGTGTGTATTTATGTATGTGTGTGTGTTCAACTATAATATGACAATAGCAAGACTTCAGCATCCCTTCTGTTTGCAGGACTACACATCTCTGTGTGGTGTGTAAATGAGTAGTGAAGTGAACTCGGCGTGTATTGAATGAAGGTATATTGCTTATTTTTCTTATGATCAGGGCTAAACCAGATGACCCATCATTGTTGGAGGAACCAAAGATCAAGGCCATTGCTGAGAAGCACAAGAAGACCACCGCTCAGGTAGGAGGACTGGAATAAATAAAATGAACAATTTCATCTAAAGTGGATTTGAAAGAGCTCCAAAAAGCTCATTGTGTCACACGGTTCATGGTCACATGGATTTTTTTTTCCCAGCCAGCTCTCCACTAAAATATAACAACTCGGTATAAATCACAGGGATAGGTGTGTCTTCATGATGCCCTCATGCTCATGACTCTATAAACTCCACGTATGCGACGCACAATTCATTTTGTTTATTGTAAGCGCTTGTTGTAAAGGGCGTGGCCATGTAAGTTGTGCTTGATCATGCATAGGTCACATGACCATAACACAGTCCCGGGCAAAAAAATGGGCCAAGCCCAAAATGGCAAAAATTAAGCTTTTAATGGTCTTAACAACAAATCACTGGTCAGGAAATGAGCAAGAATGAAACAAATGCACTCCTGAGAGCTCCTGTGCCTCCATTTGCTGTTTGTTTGGGGAAAAGCTAGAAACAGGGAAATTCGCTTCTATAGTCTTCTTGTATGCAAAGGTAAAATCGCTATAATGATTAAAATGTTTGATGTAAAATTCAAACTAATATATGTCTGGGTGTATAAAAATTTCAAAAAGCAAACAATGACTAAGCTTTTTTTCTTAAAGTCATTGTTTGCCTATCTGCCACACCTGTTGCAGCACATCAAGGTCCTGATAACAAGCTCATAAACAAGCCAGGATTGATAGAGCAGTGAGACAGCTACAGCATTTGTTTCATTCTTGCTCATTTCCTTTCCTTTCATTTTTTTTTTGCATGGGAGTGTATGCGGGGAAAATTTGTTTTGTGCTTTATTTTCAGTAGAAGGACACTCCAGGAAGCACTTGGGCTTGGTCCTTTTTTTTTGCCCAGGAGTATATAGGAACCTATAGGAACTCAATAACTAAACTTGGTTTGGTTTTGGTATTGGAGGCGATAGAAAAGAGCAAGTGCTTCCTAGAGTGTCTTGATACTGAAAATAAAGCACAAAACAAATTTTCCCCACCTACACTCCTGCGCAAAAGAATGGGCCAAGTCCAAAATGCTAATGGAAAGGAAATTTGCATGAATCAAACAAATGCTGTAGCTATCTCGCTGCTCTATCAATCCTGGCTCGTTTATGAGTTTGTTATCAGGACCTTGATGTGCTGCATCAGGTATGGCAGATAGGCAAACAATGACTAAGCATTTAAGGAAAAGAAAAAAAAAAAAATGTCCCAGATGATATTTTTAAAATTTTATACACCAAGACATGTTAGTGTGAATTTTACATCAAACATTTTAATCATTTTATTCAAAGTCACATGATTTTGATCTATATAGAAGTGGATTTCCCTGTTTCTAGCTTTTCCCCAAACAGTTCACTGCAGCAAAAGTAAACCAGCAAATGGAGGCACAGGAGTCTCAGGAGTGCGTTTGTTTCATTCTTGCTCGTTTCATGACCAATGATTTGTTATTAAGACCATTAAAAGTTTAATATTTTGCCATTTGGGTTTGGCCTATTTTTTTTTCCCAGGACTATACTATACTGTATGTGGGATATTATGTATACGCACAATCTGTAGGGGAAAAAGAAATACTGCCATGACAGATTTAGGTGGAACTAAAATTCCAGAAATACTCTGCTAATAATTATATCACTCAACATCCCCATGTAAAACTAATGCAGTCTGAGTAGGTGTTGAGATTAATAAGTGTCTGGGCAAGAAAACAGCTGTTCTGTATCTCCAGGTCCTGCTCCGCTTCAACGTCCAGAGGAAAGTCATTGTGATCCCGAAGTCTGTTACTCCGTCCCGCATCAAGGAGAACTTCCAGGTAAGCTTTGATGGAAAAGCCTGAAACTCCTTGATGCTGGAAAACGTTCCGACTTATCGTGTTTGAAATTCATTTTATTTACGATGCCAGGTGTTTGACTTTGAACTGAGTGACGATGAAATGAAGACCATTTTAAGCTACAACAGAAACTACAGGGTTTGTCCCATGCAGTGGTGAGTGCTTTATATTATAAACAATATCCATGTGATCTCTGTACATATGACATGAGAATTACGGATGGATAACTTTCCCTTTTTTTTTCCCAGGAGTGTGAAGCACAGATATTATCCGTTTAATGCTGAGTACTGAAAGTGAAGAACGGCACGAAAACCACGGGGTCGATGTACACTTTTCTTTCTTAAATACTAAAGCTGTGATTAACTTCAATACACATCTTCACCGTGGTGATAAGACGACGCAGTGTGATTGTTAAATGCTCACTTATCTTCAACGTAAAAGTTCTCTAATCTTTTAAACTGGGCTAAAACAGCATTAACCTTAACCTTTAGTGCTTTTGTTGCTTTGAATCTCAAAGATTGAAAATAAGAAGACATCATACAATCTAGACTAATATACTGTATATCCAGTATCCTCTTTTGGCATATTAGTGGCCCGTAAAAACATATCCTGAAAGCACTTATTTTTAAATCTGCCATAATTTTTTTCCTTTTTATGTCCCATAATTATTATTAAGTTCACTTCTTATCTGAACAAAAATTTTTGTGAAAGAAATTCAATAGAAATGAAAGGATAAATAGATCAAATCAGATGAAACATTAAGGAAGTGTAATTAATTGATGGCACTGCCCCAGACAAAATAACCTGAAGCATCATTCCACATTTCACTTTATTTTTAACCAAGCACTTGTATGTTAAGAGTAATCTTAATGCACATTTCTGAGAATGATGTATGTGAAATCTGTTTTTGGAGGAACAGATTGGAAAGTTGTCAGTCGTACTCATGTCTGAAATTATTTTTATTATTGACTCCTTATTGTTCTCAAAATTTTTATGTGATTTGGTTTTTCTGAACACTCATGTTTCAGATTTAATCTGATTTCATTCTACCTGGCTACTTTTTAGGCTTTTGGATTGATGAAACATCCAAAATAAAGTTGAAGCTTCAATCATGGTTCTGGTGTTTGTTCTGAAATAAATTAAAAAAAGAACAGCAAAGTGTTGCGCAGTTGTTTCATGCCTTAATGCAAAATCAAAACAGCAGATTATAGACACAATTCTGAAAGAAACACTTCATTTGAATTAAGAGGTATGCATATGCAGTGCTTGTATATAAGTGCTTATATATTTTAATTACATAAACCAGTTTAATGAACATTTTATGAAACAATTTGTTGTTGCATATTAATAATATGAAAGGAAAAGATTCCAAAAAAAAAATCTAAAAATGAAAAAAAAAAATCAATTAATACTAGACATTTAATAAAACAAAACTGATCAACATATACTCTTCATTTGGTAGAAACCCAACACTCCCCATCACCCTGAGTAAAAAACACCATCCATGTTGTGAAGCATGGTGGTGGTAGCATCATTTTGAGGGTTACAGAAGGGCTGGTTTGAGTATTTCGGAAACTGCTTCTCTTGGCAATTTCACACACGGCAGTCTCTAGAGTTTACACAGAATGGTGTGGAAAACAAAACATTGAGTGAGCGACAGTTCTGTGGGTGGAAACACCTTGTTGATTAGACAGGTCAGAGGAAAATTGCCAGATTGGTTTGAGCTGCCAGGAAGGAAATAGTAACTCAAATAATCACTCTTCACAACCATGGTGAGAAGAAAAGCATCTAAGAATGCACAATGGATCAAACCTTGAGGTGGATGAGATACAACAACAGAAGACCACATCAGGTTCCACTCCTATCAGCCAAGAACAAGAATCTGAGGCGATCTTGGGAACAGGCTCATGCAAAGTGGACAGTTGAAGATTAGAAGAAAAAAAATCACCTGGTCTTTTTTCCAGGCTTCAGCTGTCCAGTTTCGATGAGTTCGGTGACTACGGTATATTTGTGTAGATTCATGACATACACTGATCAGCCCTAACTTAAAATTAACTGCCAAATATTGTGTAGGTTCCCCTTGTGCCGCCAAAACAGCTCTAACCCGACGAGGGATGGACTCCACAAGACCTCTGAAAGTATGCTGTGGTATCTGGCACCAAGACTTTAGCAGCAGATCCTTTAAGTCCTGCAAGTTGCAAGGTGGGTCTTCCATGGATCAGACTTGTTTGTCCAGCACATCCCACAGATGCTCGGATTGTGAACTGAGGAGTTTAGAAGCCAAGTCAACACGCCCATGACCCTGTCACCGGTTCACCAGTTGTCTTTCCTTGGACCACTTTTGGTACTCACTAACCACTGCATCCTGGGAACACTCCACAAGGAGGTGCTCTGACCCAGTCGTCTAGCCATCACAATTTGGCTCTTGTCAAAGTTGCTCAGATCCTTACGCTTGCCCATTTTTCCTGCTTACAACACATCAACTTCAAGAACTGACTGTTCACTTGCTGCCTAATATATCCCACCCCTTGACAGGTGCCATTGTAAGGAGATAATCAATCTTATTCACTTCACCTGTCAGTGGTTTTAATGGTATTATCGGTATATAATCCCAATGAAGTAAGTTTCCGTTCCAGGTAGTAACACTACAAAATGGAGAAAAGTTCAAGGGGGGTGAATACTTATGCATATTACTGTAATTGCCTGAGATAAGAATTTGGCGACATCTGCTGGTCAGATGCTGTAACTACAGTAAAGAAAACGAAGCAAAAATGGTGTATTTTTATTTATTTTTTTTTTTTTTACATTTATGTACTAATTTATTTTAAAAAGTGCAGTGTAGTAGAGCAGCAATGAGCCTTAAGTAGTAGGTGAACATTGCTCACAACATCTCTGATATAAAAAAAAAATAATAATAATGCTGTACTGTGATGCTGTACGTTCATGTTTACACTTAGTCACGTGACGGATCTTGATCGTGTACACTGTACGAGAGAAATCCTATCAGCATAATCATGTGACTGCTGCTAACACTGTTCCTCAGTGAGTTTCTGACATCAGAAGCCTAGCTAGCGCTGTTAAACTAGCATCAGCGTGACATTTTTACCTCATTCATTCTCTTCATCAAAAGACGTACATCATGTTAACCTCGGTGTCTGTTTGTTTTTCTGCAGCGACCGTCAGATCACCTGCCCGAAGTGCGACAAACAGTTCCTCAAAACTGATCACTTAAAGAAGCACCTCAACTCCCATGACGGGAAAAGAGACTTCATCTGTGAAAAATGCAACAAGGGCTTCCTCATGAAATACCATCTGACATGCCACCTGAAAATCTGCAAAGGCCCAAAGACAGGCAGAGGAAGGAGAGGAGGAAGACAGGGATCAGGAAGAAGAACCAGGCGAAGAACAGGAAAGAGATTTTAGCACCAGACGAGAGAAAAGAGTGTGACATTGTCATGGTGGGGTTTTCCTCACATAAGACTCTGTAACCTCTCACTGTGATTTTGCGATTTGCTTTCTTTAGTACTTTACACTTTATTTAGTACTTTTTATTCAGTTTACATTCTGTTTTACTTTCTGATGTGCCAAGTTATTTGTACGCTCTGATGTATGGAACAATTCATGAAGATGAAACTTGCTCAGCTCAGAGGATGCCAGTGGTGGTCAGAAAAAACATGTATGCCAGTGGTGGTCAGAAAAAACATGGTTACGTATGTAACCATGGTTCCCCGAGGGAACGAGACGCTGAGTCGAAACGCTATGGGAACCCCTTCAGCGTGACCACGCTCTGAATCACATGTGTAATCAGTCCAATGGATGGGCGAGACGTCACGGGCGGGGTGACGTAGCGACCAGGAAGCTTATAAGCATGTGCGGTGGATACAGCAGCAGCTTTGAGAATGAAGCGTGCGCTTGCAGGGATGCCGGAAGTATGGCACTGAGACGCAGCGTCTCGTTCCCTCGGGGGAACCATGGTTACATACGTAACCTGGAGACGTTCCCCTTCAGGAACTCGAGCTGCGTCGAAATGCTATGGGAACGAGTATGCCCACGCCACCAGACTTACAAATCCCTGCCTAGTGTGGAAGAGCACAGCTAGGGCAAGAGAACAAAAGAGCACAAAGTGGCTCGCATGTTGAGGCCATAGAACCCGAAGAAAGTCAGGGGCACGGACCAACCCGCAGCGTTGCAGATGTCCTGCATAGGGAGACCTGCCAGAAAGGCCTTGGAGGCCACACTTCTAGTGGAGTGAGCCTTGACTCCCGAGGGCGAGGGGAGATCAGAGGAATCGTAGGCCAGACAGATGGCATCCACGACCCCCCGGGCAGCTCTGAGGACGTATGTGTCCAGTGCTCACACTGGACATATACAGTTAAGCCTCTGCTGGTCGGGCTCCCGAAAGGGAGGAGGACAGAAGGCCTGGAGTACGACAGGCCGTGGTGTAGAGGAGGGAACTTTTAGGAATATACCCCGCTCGAGGGTAGGGAAACGCTTTGGCCAGACCGGGCGCAAAGTCTAAAAGGGAGGGCCACTGAGAGGGCCTGTAGATCCCCAACTCTCTCGAGAGAAGGAAGTTTACAGAAAGCCTCCAGCACCACAGCCAGGTCCCACGGAGGGACACGAGATCGTACCGGAGGCATCGGCCTCAGCGCACCACGGAGGAAACATGTAACTAGGGGGTGCCTGCCCATAGACTGACCACTGTGAGGGTCGTGATAGGCCGCAAAGGCCGCCACGTAGACCTTCAAGGTGGAGAGGGTCAACCCTGTGGAGAATCAGACCTGCAGGAACTCCAGCACTGTACCAACTGGGCAGTTAACTGGGTCGAGCTGGTGGTCTCCGCACCAAGAAGTGAAAAATTTCCACTCAGGGCGTACAGTTTCCTCGTTGAGGGAGCTCTGGATTGGAGAATGGTCTCAACAACCTCGGTTGAGAGACTGGAAGCTACGAGTTGTGCCCCCCCCAGAGGTCACACCCACAGCCTCCACAACTCCAGGCAGGGGTGGAAGCCTGCCTGTGAGTGAAGGTGCCTCCTGATGGGGATCTCCCGTGGAACGCCGTCGAGGAGGGAAATCGGGTCCGAGAACCATACTCGGCCCTGCCAGAACGGAGCTACTAACAACAGAAGGACCCCGTCCTGGCGCACTCTCTCCAGAACTCCTGGGAGCAGAGCAATCGGGGGAAAGGCGTACAGACGAAGCCTCTGCCAGGTCTGTACATGGCATCCAGTCCGAGAGGAGCTGGATGAGACAGAGAGAGCCAGAGGGGACAGTGCGATATCTCCTGAGTAGCAAACAGATCCACCTGAGCCCGGCCAAACACTCTCCATATCCGCTTCACCATCTCAGGGTGAAGTCTCCGTTCCCCGGGCCTCGGCCCCTGCCTCGACAGGATGTCTGCTCCCATATTGAGATGCCCAGGGATATAAACTGCTCCCAACAGGAGGAGTTTCCCCTGGGACCACACAAGGATCTGGTGCGCCCGCCTGTAAAGGGGGGCGCTAACGCAGACCTCCCCGGTGGTTGACGTAAGAGACCACCTCTGTGTTGTCGGTGCGCACCAACACATGGCGAACTCTTAGGTCCGGGAGAAAGTGTTTCAAAGCTAGCACCGGGCCCTGAGACAAGAACCAAGGTTCCCTCCACATGTCTAAGGCAAGTAGGCATCGCCGCATGACCTTGATCATGCGAAGCGGGTTTCCCCTCGGGGAGAACCCCTTGGTCTTGAGCCACCACTGTAGGGGTCTCATGTGCAGCAGGCCAAAAAGTATCACGTTGTATGCAGCTGTCCAGCAGTTTCTGGAACTGCTTTACAGTGAGTGACCGGCCTTCTCTGACTCCCGTGACTGCTGTGAGGATCGACCAATCCGAGCAGGAGACAGACGTGCGTGCATCGTGGTCGAATCCCACACCACGCCCAGATAAGTGGTTCTCTGTACTGGAGAAAGCACACTTTTCTTGGCTTTTAGTCTTAACCCCAGCTCTTCATGTGGGCGAGAACGGCATCTCGATGCCGAACCGCCGCCTGCTCCGATTGAGCTAATATCAAACAATCCTTGATATAATTCAGTATGCGGATGTCCTAGAGTCGCAGAGGAGCCAGAGCAGCATCTACACCTCTCGTGAAAGTGCGGGGTGAGAGTGCCAGGCCGAAAGGAAGAACCCGATATTGGTAAGCTTCGCCCCCGAAAGCAAACCTCACAAACTTCCTGTGTTGGGGAAGGACGGAATTTTGGAAGTATGCGTCTTTTGCTCGATCATGACAAACCAGTCCTCGGACCTGATCTGAGACACGCCTTGTTTGATTGTGAGCATCCTGAACTTCAGTCGCATGACTGAGCGGTTCAATTGACGCGGATCTAAAATGGGACGCAACCCTCCATCCTTCGTTGGAACGACGAAGTACCAGCTGTAGAACCTGGACTCTCTTTTGTGAGGAGGGACCACCTCGATGGCCTCCTTCCTGAAGAGAGTGTTTACTTCTTGTTCCATTACCAGAGCCTGCTTGGGGCCAAGAGAGTGGGAAGAACCCCGGAGAAACGAGGCACTGGAGAACCCAATTGGATTTGGTAGCCTCTCTCTACAGTATGCAGGACCCATTGAGACACATTTGGCAGAAGTTTCCACGCTGCCAAATAGTCTACTAAGGGAATCAGTCTCTCAAGACTGACCTCTGGTATAATGAGAGCGGCTAGCTCGGTGCCCTGAAGTGGCGGACCGGCAGGGGATGGCCAAAATAGCTGCTCTGGAGACCTCCAAAGAGGTAGCGAGCCTCTCAGTACCGCTATGTTCCTGGGCGGAAACTGAGAGAAGCGCTCGCCGGAGACCGCTGTGCCCTGAAGCACCATGGGTGGCAGGGTTGGCAGATCGATCTCCTGAGGGCACTGAGGAGAGACAGGCACCGTATGATGAGGTGTACACCGCTCTTCCCCAGCGGGGCCTGCCCTCAGAAGTCCTGGGCCACCAGCGTCAGGATTTCTTGGCCGAGGTCTTTTTAGAGAGAAGAACGGTCCGCAGATCTGGCTTCGCCTTAGAAGACCCCGGCCTTGTTTTTGTGCCTCCTGGTATGAGGCACTGGTACACGGAGGAATGATCTCCTGAGTCTAGAAAAGCCTCCCCCACGACCTCGACACCTCGGTGTGGAGGTCGGGGAAGAAAGGTAGGCTCCGGTGTGGAGGTGGCGGCTCCTCAAAGAGTGCCTTCCGGGAGCGAAGCACACGCAGCGGCAAACGAACGCAATGCGGGCTCCGCTCTTAAGCAGACAACGCACAGACCATGTGTATCCCCACCCGTAATATAGCGCGAGCAGGGAGAAACACACCGCCTAAAATGCTGCCTGTTCTCGCCTCATGTTTCATCTTTTCGCGAGCTTTAGGCATGCCGCGGCGAAAGCGAAACCACATAAAAGGACCAGTGGATCTGGCGGATGAGGAAGAAGAAAGGGACTCGCCCCTCTCCATTGCCTCCACCAAATCCATTTGCGACCCCCACGAGTGTAACCGCCACTCTGCCTCGGCAGAAGTGGGGCCAACACCGCAAGGAACACTGGTGAAGGCTCCCTCCTCAAAGAGAGCCTTCCGGGAGCGAAGCGCACGCAGTGGCAAACGCCCGCAATGCCGGCAGCCGGCTCCGCATGCTTTGCTCCCAAGCAGGCAACGCACAGGCTGTGTGTATGCCCACCCATAATATAGCACGGGAAGAGAGGAACACACAGCCTAAAATGCTGCCCGCTCTCGCCCTCATGTTTTGTCTTTTTGGCATAATGCTTTGAGAGACAAACAATACAAAATCAGACTGACACACACACACAGAGCGCTTGCTGAATGACAGAAAGCTGCCGCTGTATCCACCGCGCGTGCTTTTAAGCTTCCTGGTCGCTATGTGACCCCGCCCGTGACGTCTCGCCCATCCATTGGACTGATTACACATGTGATTCAGAGCGCGGTCACGCTGAAGGCGTTCCCATAGCGTTTCGATTTCCATTCTGTTACATTCTGAACATTTCCATTCTGTTACATTGTATAAACACAACAAAAGTATTTAAATTAGGCTTTTAATTAATGATGATTATTATTGGATGCTTCTGTGTCTGTCAATTATTGAAGAAGTTCTTCTTCTTTGTTTTCTTTAAATGGCAATAAGTTGAAAAAGACGGCTCTTATTGGTGAGCCGAGTCAAATGATCTGACTCACTCAAAAAGAGCTGGAGGACACATAGAAGGCAAAGAAAGAGTTAAGGAAACAATTTCATAGTTGTGCAAAGAAGAACAATCACATGGTGGAAATATCGCACAGTTCATCCTGTTTAGAAAAGATTGGCAATGGGCCGTTTGGGAGCTGAAGGAGTCGACTCCTATTGGTGAGCCGAGTCAAATGATCTGACTCACCTAAAAAGTGGAATGTTCATACAAACGTAGAGAAAGATTTCACTAAAGAATTTCACTCATAGTTAGACCAAAAGAACAATTACTGTTCACGGACGTTCACTTTCCAATCCACAAGGTGGCGGTGTTGTGCCTGATAGAGGTTCAGTTCTGTGGATATTTACAGCTGTTCACGCACTTAGTCTGCTACTCTAGTAGATTAGACTCAGCTGACACTTGCTTTTCCTGGACCTCACTTTAACCAGCTACACTTATTATATTTCCTGATCTAATCCAAGGAGAAAGACTCATCACGTCGAAAATGGCAACTTCAGTGAAACTCTACACCGGAGCAGAAATGCCTCTTGTGGGTCTCGGTACATGGAAGGTAAGAGTCAACTTCCAATCCAAAAAATGTCCAGTTTTCTGCATTTCACTGCGAGGAACTTTCACCTGCATCCTTTAAACATGTTTTAAATGTCTAATTCTGTTCAAATGCACTCCATTCTTTCGAGTATAAATTCAGAAACATCTAGATTAGGGTCAAAGTGGGGAAAAACATTATATCACTGTAACCTGTAAACTTTTATATTAAAAAAAAAAACTTTTTAAAATGAATAAATCTTGTACTTAAAATAATTATAGGTGTGCTCTTATGTAGGCCTGCTTTAGTGTAGAATAAAAAGCAAATATTTATACTACTACTACTAATAATAATAATATGCAGTATATAATTAAAGAAAAGCTAAATAAAAAAGATGCATCATTAAAATAAAAAATGCAAATATACAACCACATAAAAGAAGAACGAAGCAAAAAATAGAGAAAATAACACATTTCTCTATTACAAGTTATAAAAATAAAAATAAATAAAATAATTTAATAATAAAATAATCATATAATAATTATATAGTTAATATAAGATAAAGTGTTAAGCTAAATTAATTAAGATACAATATTACTAATCAATGTGTAAAGCAGGGAATTGTAGAAAAAATAAAAAAAAATAAAATGAAATGTTTAACAGAATTTTTTTTATATAAAATAAATAATTGCTCGTTATATTCAATGATATGACAAATGTAAAACTTAAAAAGATATATATTGTTAATTTGTGAGATTTCTCTCTTTATGTCGGTAAATTTTGACTTTTTAGTCCTTGTGAAGACTCGACTCATCGTTGTGTATCTTATATGGTCAAAAATAAATATACATTTATTGCGTGTATATGGTTATACCACAGTCCTTAACTCGTCTTAAATATAAAAATAATAAATATATCCTTTATTTTTTGATGAATTGTGATTATTCCTTTTTTTTTTTTTTTTTTAAATTCTGTAATAAATCAGTCACAGAGTTAAGGGCATTTTATATGGTCAAAAAGAAGTATATTTTTATTGTGTAAGTGTGTATATAAAATATATATATAAAATCACAGCCCTTTCATTTTTTTCTGATTAGCATGTGTTTAATAAGACTTGGTCACGGTTGTATTATACAGTATATGAATGTTTATCAACCCCTTGTTCTCTGCTCCAGTCTAAGCCAGGTGAAGTGACTGAAGCTGTGAAAGCCGCCATCGCTGCAGGCTACAGACACATCGATGGAGCGTTTGTCTACAAAAACGAGAAGGAGGTCGGAGAGGGCATCCAGACCATGATTAAAGAGGGCGTGGTGAAGAGGGAGGAGCTGTTTGTCGTCAGCAAGGTAGCCCTCACGACCTCTCTACCTGAAAATGCCACTTATATTACAAAACGTTATGACAAATTAGCTTGAGTGAACACAGGTTAAAGATGGCCGCCAGAGAGCGTAGCAGGAAAAGACTTAAACGTTCTTTTCTTCGCAGCTTTGGAGCACCTTTCACCAGAAGTCAGCCGTAAAAGGGGCGTGTCAGAAGACTTTAAGTGACCTGCAGCTGGATTACCTGGATCTGTATCTGGTCCACATGCCAGTGGGCTTAAAGGTGGCTTTAAATACTTATACTTATCTATTAAATCTAGGTTAAAGTTATGCAGTTTTATCTCAGCCTCAGCAGCAGTCGTAATAGTAGCAGTAAGAGTAATGGGAGCAGGAGCAGTATTAGGAAAATAGTAGCAGCAGTATTAGTAGTAATGGTGGTGGTAGTAGTAATAGCTTTAGTAGTAATGGTGGTGGTAGTAGTAGCAGTATTAGTAGTAATGGTGGTAGTAGTAGCAGTATTAGTAGAAGTGGTAGCAGCAGTATTAGTAGTAATGATAGTAGTAGTAGCTGTATCAGGAGTAGTACTAATAGTACTAATGATGGTGGTAGTAATGATGGTACTAGTATTAGTAGCAGCAGCAACAGTATTAATAGTAATAATAACAGTAGTAGTAGTAATAGTTGTAACAGTAGCAGTATTAATAGTAATAATAATAAAAGTAGTAGCAGTATTAGTAGTAATGATGGTGGTAGTAATGATGGTAGTAGTATTAGTAGTAGCAGCAGCAGCAACAGTATTAATAGTAATAATAATACCAGTAGTAGTAATAATAGCAGTGCAGTAGTAGTAATAGTTGTAGCAGGAACAGTATTAATAGTAATAATAATAACAGTAGTAGTAATAATAGCAGTGTGGTAGTAGTAATAGTAGCAGCACTGATAACAGTAGTAGTAGCAGTATATGGTGTGTCTCATACATGTTCTTTGAGTGAGTGAGTCCTGGGGGAAATCAGTCCCTAAAAGACTAATCTCTAATCCCTGAGAGATTGGCCCAATCCTAACACGATTACATATCTCTTATCTGGCTGATCTGCGCCTCATTATTCTCATTATTCTCATTATTCTGATTACTGACTGGATTAGATCGTTGACGATGTGATGTAACCCTGGATTTGTCCAACATGAAGTGTGTAAGCTTAAAGGTTATTTAACTTAAAGAAGTTCAGATGATTCATTTAAAAGCAATAAATACTTTATGCTGTATTATAAGTGTATAAACAGTACGATATGTCATTTTTTTAATACATTAAAAATTGTAATTGTGGGCAGATTGCTGTGGTATAAGAGGAATAAAACACTTCAGACTCCATGACAGATATTTCTCTAGGACTTGTATTTAAGGACTATGTTTCTGACTCTCAGCCTGGACCAGAAGATTTCCCGTTGGACAGTGAAGGTTTTGTCATCAGTGATGACACCAATTTCCTGGAGACCTGGGAGGTGAGAAGTCGATTACAGTTTCATAAAAAAATGCTTCCTGAGGCAGAGTCACATCACACACTGATCTTGTTGTTGTAGGGAATGGAAGAGTTGGTGGACGCAGGGCTGGTGAAGGCCATCGGCATCTCCAACTTCAACCGAGAGCAGATTGAAGCCATTCTGAATAAACCAGGCCTCAAATATAAACCTGCCAACAACCAGGTAAAGTCCAGCAGAGATTACAATTGTTGTAAAAGTATCATCTGAAGCTTTTTAAATGCTTTTTGGATGTTTGTCCATGCTAAATTTACTATGCAAAAAATAAAACTCTCAGTTCACGACTGATTCGTTAACGATTCAATTCGCTACTGATCCGTTAACGATTCAATTCGCTACTGATCCGTTAACAATTCAATTCGCTACTGATCCATTAACGATTCAATTCGCTACTGATCCATTAATGATTCAATTCGCTACCGATCAATTAACGATTTGATTCACTACTGTTCCAATAACAATTTGATTCACTGCTGATCCGATTCGATTCAATCCACTGCTGATCCATTAACGATTCGATTCACTGCTGAGCCGATACAATTCAATTCAGCACAGATACGATTCTATTCAGTTTTTCAACACAGGAAAGATTTCAGGAAAGATGAGTTTACACTTTTCCCGCAACATGACAAGCTGTGTGTTCATGTGACATGTTTTCTCAGTACCATGACAAGCTGTGGGTTTTTCTGTTTTTTTTTTTTTTTTGTCTTATTAACTTGAGTAGAGAAAAAAAGAGAAGCTGGTGAAGCAACAGCTGTTTGGAGTTGAGAACAGGAATTAATTTAGTTCCTTAAAGTCATCTTGCAAATCCTTTTGTTTTTGTATTTTACTCACCCTGGGGTCTCGGTGAACGTGTTTTCTTGTGAATCTCCACCGACTTCACTTAAATGGCAGTGACATTGACATTGTTAGCTTGTCCCCTAAGGCTTAATTACAGCGATATATGTACACAGAAAGGTCATCTCGTATTTACTAATCCATGTTTTGCTCATGCCAGCTTTGACGCTCTCGCTTTTGGCTTTTGTCTAAAATGCGTCTGGACATTGCTGGATTTCACTCACAGCTTGTGCAGCAGGATTGTGTTCTGATGTGATGTGAAACAGAAAAGCTGATGTAAGTCTAATGACTGTGAATCTGTTGTCATGTTTGGAATAAAATCAGCACTAAGTTTCCACAGTGAATGCCTGGTGATGGGCTGCAATGAAAAAAGGGTGGGGGAAAAGAGGCATGCACAGATAATGGCATTAGGGTAGGACTGTGGTCCTAAAACACACACACACTTTGCTATTAGACTGATGTGCTTTTTAATCTCGTGTATCACTTCTACCTTTTAATCTTACTCAAGCACTTTTGGCATGTTACATTCAGCACTGTTCTTCTGTGACACTATTTTCCCATGAGGATTTAATTAATTAATTATTTAATTAATATTCCTTAAAAAAAAACACACATTGTTGATGGCTCATGTTGAGTCAAATGCCTTACAATTTGCATTAATGCTGAAATTTCTTACAGGCTTATGTTACAAAATGTTTGCAGTTTAATATTTGTTTTGCACTTTAAGGACAGAAATATTGGGCTTGTTGGTATCTATTATTGAATAAACCTGGAAAATTAGCAAAAATATTTCTTTTCAGGTTCTGTATCACATGCAGTCAGATGCAACGTAACGCATGAGTCTTCATTTATCTCATCTCATATGGTCACGTTTATTTTCTGCAGATCGAGTGCCACCCGTACCTGACGCAGGACAAACTGATCGCCTTCTGTCAGTCGAAGGGGATTACAGTGACCGCGTACAGCCCTCTGGGTTCCCCTGATAGACCATGGTGAGAGATTTTACACGACAGCTCATCACAGGAACTGTAGGTCTGTTCGTCTGACCAATTCTTATGATCTTTCTCAAATAACTGCAGAAAAAGTGCTTGCGAAAAATATCAAGTCAAGTCAAGTGGAGTTTATTGTCATTTCAACCATATACAGCCAGTTAGTACATAATGAAACGAAACAACGTTTCTCCAGGACCAAGGTGCTACATAAGACAAACACAGAACAACACAGAACTACTGTAATGATGAGTCAACAGAGTGAGGATCCATTTGCAGCTTTTAATAAAAGGTAGACACAATTGTACAGGCATGGTCAAGCAACAGCAAACAGGGTAATCAGAGGGGAGACAAAGGCAGAGTAATCAGACAGGCGGATGATCGGGGCAGGCAGCAACCTAGAAACGAGAAAAAAACAGTCCAGGGTCAAATGCAGTAATCCAATAAAGAAGGTAGTATCGCTCAGAAATGTCAGCCAGGGCAAAACAAGACTTTGCAAAGAGTGAGTGTGAGACAAGGGCTTAAGTATAGTGCAAAGCGTACAATATAAGTAGCTGAAATAGTGCAAACATAAGAGTAGCAGCCTATATACAGTATAATAAATATTGTAGCAGCATAATGTAATGTGCAAAAACTTGCAAAAAAAATTGCCAAGAGCATGGAGGATGCTCAGTTGTGTGTGTATTTATGTATGTGTGTGTGTTCAACTATAATATGACAATAGCAAGACTTCAGCATCCCTTCTGTTTGCAGGACTACACATCTCTGTGTGGTGTGTAAATGAGTAGTGAAGTGAACTCGGCGTGTATTGAATGAAGGTATACTGCTTATTTTTTATGATCAGGGCTAAACCAGATGACCCATCATTGTTGGAGGAACCGAAGATCAAGGCCATTGCTGAGAAGCACAAGAAGACCACCGCTCAGGTAGGAGGACTGGAGAAATAAAATGAACAATTTCATCTAAAGTGGATTTGAAAGAGCTCCAAAAAGCTCATTGTGTCACATGGTTCATGGTCACATGGATTTTTTTTCCCACCCACCAGCCAGCTCTCCACTAAAATATAACAACTCGGTATAAATCACAGGGATGGGCGTGTCTTCATGATGCCCTCATGCTCATGACTCTATAAACTCCACGTATGCGACGCACAATTCATTTTGTTTATTGTAAGCGCTTGTTGTAAGGGGCGTGGCCATGTAAGTTGTGCTTGATCATGCATAGGTCACATGACCATAACACAGTCCTGGGCAAAAAAAATGGGCCAAGCCCAAAATGGCAAAAATTAAGCTTTTAATGGTCTTAACAACAAATCACTGGTCAGGAAATGAGCAAGAATGAAACGAATGCACTCCTGAGAGCTCCTGTGCCTCCATTTGCTGTTTGTTTGGGGAAAAGCTAGAAACAGGGAAATTCGCTTCTATAGTCTTCTTGTATGCAAAGGTAAAATCGCTATAATGATTAAAATGTTTGATGTAAAATTCAAACTAATATATGTCTGGGTGTATAAAAATTTCCAAAAAGCAAACAATGACTAAGCTTTTTTTTCTTAAAGTCATTGTTTGCCTATCTGCCACACCTGATGCAGCACATCAAGGTCCTGATAACAAGCTCATAAACACGCCAGGATTGATAGAGCAGTGAGACAGCTACAGCATTTGTTTCATTCTTGCTCATTTCCTTTCCTTTCATTTTTTTTTTGCATGGGAGCGTATGCGAGGAAAATTTGTTTTGTGCTTTATTTTCAGTAGAAGGACACTCCAGGAAGCACTTGGGCTTGGTCCTTTTTTTTTGCCCAGGGGTGTATAGGAACCTATAGGAACCTATAGGAACTCAATAACTAAACTTGGTTTGGTTTTGGTATTGGAGGCGATAGAAAAGAGCAAGTGCTTCCTAGAGTGTCTTTATACTGAAAATAAAGCACAAAACAAATTTTCCCCACATACAGTCCTGCGCAAAAGAATGGACCAAGTCCAAAATGCTAATGGAAAGGAAATTTGCATGAATGAAACAAATGCTGTAGCTATCTCGCTGCTCTATCAATCCTGGCTCATTTATGAGTTTGTTATCAGGACCTTGATGTGCTGCATCAGGTGTGGCAGATAGGCAAACAATGACTAAGCATTTAAGGGGAAAAAAAAAAACGTCCCAGATGATATTTTTAAAATTTTATACACCAAGACATGTTAGTGTGAATTTTACATCAAACATTTTAATCATTTTATTCAAAGTCACATGATTTTATCTATATAGAAGTGGATTTCCCTGTTTCTAGCTTTTCCCCAAACAGTTCACTGCAGCAAAAGTAAACCAGCAAATGGAGGCACAGGAGTCTCAGGAGTGTGTTTGTTTCATTCTTGCTCATTTCATGACCAATGATTTGTTATTAAGACCATTAAAAGTTTAATATTTTGCCATTTCGGCTTGGCCCATTTTTTTTCCCAGGACTATACTATACTGTATATGGGATATTATGTATATTACTTGTGGTTATTTCTACTGCTCATTTTTATGGAAGGTAAAAATACAGTGTAATCTTTGCAGACACGCGCAAGCACAATCTGTAGCGGAAAAATAATACTGCCATGACAGATTTAGGTGGAACTAAAATTCCAGAAATACTCTGCTAATAATTATATTTCTCAACATCCCCATGTAAAACTAATGCAGTCTGAGTAGGTGTTGAGATTAATAAGTGTCTGGGCAAGAAAACAGATGTTCTATACATCTCCAGGTCCTGCTCCGCTTCAGCATCCAGAGGAAAGTCATTGTGATCCCGAAGTCTGTTACTCCGTCCCGCATCAGGGAGAACTTCCAGGTAAGCTTTGATGGAAAAGCCTGAAACTCCTTGATGCTGGAAAACGATCCTACTTATCGTGTTTGAAATTCATTTTATTTACGATGCCAGGTGTTTGACTTTGAACTGAGTGACGATGAAATGAAGACCATTTTAAGCTACAACAGGAACTACAGGGTTTGTCCCATGCAGTGGTGAGTGCTTTATATTATAAACAATATTCATGTGATCTCTGTACATATGACATGAGAATTACGGATGGATAACTTTCCCTTTTTTTTCCCAGGAGTCTGAAGCACAGAGATTATCCGTTTAATGCTGAGTACTGAAAGTGAAGAACGTCACAAAAACCGCGGGGTCGATATACACTTTTCTTTCTTAAATACTAAAGCTGTGATTAACTTCAATACACACCTTCACCGTGGTGATAAGACGACGCAGTGTGATTGTTAAATGCTTACTTATCTTCAACGTAAAAGTTCTCTAATCTTTTAAACTGGGCTAAAACAGCATTAACCTTAACCTTTAGTGCTTTTGTTGCTTTGAATCTCAAAGATTGAAAATAAGAAGACATCATACAATCTAGACTAATATACTGTATATCCAGTATCCACTTTTGGCATATTAGTGGCCCGTAAAAACATATCCTGAAAGCACTTATTTTTAAATCTGCCATAATTTTTTTTTCCTTTTTATGTCCCATAATTATTATTAAGTTCACTTCTGATCTGCACAAAAATTTTTGTGAAAGAAATTCAGTAGAAAAGGATAAATGATTTTTGATATAGATCAAATCAAATGAAACATAAAGGAAGTGTAATTAATTGATGGCACTGCCCCAGACAAAATAACCTGAAGCATCGTTCCACATTTCACTTTATTTTTAACCAAGCGCTTGTATGTTAAGAGTAATCTTAATGCACATTTCTGAGAATGATGTATGTGAAGTCTGTTTTTGGAGGAACAGATTAGAAAGTTGTCAGTCGTACTCATGTCTGAAATTACTTTTATTATTGACTCCTTATTGTTCTCAAAATATTTATGTGATTTGGTTTGTCTCAACACTCCATGTTTCAGATTTAATCTGATTTCATTCTACCTGGCTACTTTTTAGGCTTTTGGATTGATGAAACATCCAAAATAAAGTTGAAGCTTCAATCATGGTTCTGGTGTTTGTTCTGAAATAAATTAAAAAAAGAACAGCAAAGTGTTGCGCAGTTGTTTCATGCCTTAATGCAAAATCAAAACAGCAGATTATAGACACAATTCTGAAAGAAACACTTCATTTGAATTAAGAGGTATGCATATGCAGTGCTTGTATATAAGTGCTTATATATTTTAATTACATAAACCAGTTTAATGAACATTTTATGAAACAATTTGTTGTTGCATATTAATAATATGAAAGGAAAAGATTCCAAAAAAAAAATCTAAAAATGAAAAAAAAAAATCAATTAATACTAGACATTTAATAAAACAAAACTGATCAACATATACTCTTCATTTGGTAGAAACCCAACACTCCCCATCACCCTGAGTAAAAAACACCATCCATGTTGTGAAGCATGGTGGTGGTAGCATCATTTTGAGGGTTACAGAAGGGCTGGTTTGAGTATTTCGGAAACTGCTTCTCTTGGCAATTTCACACACGGCAGTCTCTAGAGTTTACACAGAATGGTGCGGAAAACAAAAAACATTGAGTGAGCGACAGTTCTGTGGGTGGAAACACCTTGTTGATTAGACAGGTCAGAGGAAAATTGCCAGATTGGTTTGAGCTGCCAGGAAGGAAATAGTAACTCAAATAATCACTCTTCACAACCATGGTGAGAAGAAAAGCATCTAAGAATGCACAATGGATCAAACCTTGAGGTGGATGAGATACAACAACAGAAGACCACATCAGGTTCCACTCCTATCAGCCAAGAACAAGAATCTGAGGCGATCTTGGGCACAGGCTCATGCAAACTGGACAGTTGAAGATTAGAAAAAAAAATCACCTGGTCTTTTTCCAGGCTTCAACTGTCCAGTTTCGATGAGTTCGGTGACTACGGTATATTTGTGTAGATTCATGACATACACTGATCAGCCATAACTTAAAACTAACTGCCAAATATTGTGTAGGTTCCCCTTGTGCCGCCAAAACAGCTCTAACCCGACGAGGGATGGACTCCACAAGACCTCTGAAGGTATGCTGTGGTATCTGGCACCAAGACTTTAGCAGCAGTTCCTTTAAGTCCTGCAAGTTGCAAGGTGGGTCTTCCATGGATCAGACTTGTTTGTCCAGCGCATCCCACAGATGCTTGATTGGATTGTGAACTGAGGAGTTTAGAAGCCAAGTCAACACGCCCATGACCCTGTCACCGGTTCACCAGTTGTCTTTCCTTGGACCACTTTTGGTACTCACTAACCACTGCATCCTGGCAACACTCCACAAGGAGGTGCTCTGACCCAGTCGTCTAGCCATCACAACTTGGCTCTTGTCAAAGTTGCTCAGATCCTTACGCTTGCCCATTTTTCCTGCTTACAACACATCAACTTCAAGAACTGACTGTTCACTTGCTGCCTAATATATCCCACCCCTTGACAGGTGCCATTGTAAGGAGATAATCAATCTTATTCACTTCATCTGTCAGTGGTTTTAATGGTATTATCGGTATATAATCACAGTGAAGTAAGTTTCCGTTCCAGGTAGTAACACTACAAAATGGAGAAAAGTTCAAGGGGGGTGAATACTTATGCATATTACTGTAATTGCCTGAGATAAGAATTTGGCGACATCTGCTGGTCAGATGCTGTAACTACAGGAAAGAAAACTAAGCAAAAACGGCGTATTTTTATTATTATTATTATTGTTTTACATTTATGTACTAATTTATTTTAAAACGTGCAGTGTAGTAGAGCAGCAATGAGCCTTAAGTAGTAGGTGAACATTGCTCACAACATCTCTGATATAAAAAAAAAAATAATAATAATGCTGTACTGTGATGCTGTACGTTCATGTTTACACTTAGTCACGTGACGGATCTTGATCGTGTACACTGTACGAGAGAAATCCTATCAGTATAATCATGTGACTGCTGCAAACACTGTTCCTCAGTGAGTTTCTGACATCAGAAGCCTAGCTAGCGCTGTTAAACTAGCATCAGCGTGACATTTTTACCTCATTCATTCTCTTCATCAAAAGACGTACATCATGTTAACCTCGGTGTCCGTTTGTTTTTCTGCAGCGACCGTCAGATCACCTGCCCGAAGTGCGACAAACAGTTCCTCAAAACCGATCACTTAAAGAAGCATCTGACCATCTGACATGCCACCTGAAAATCTGCAAAGGCCCAAAGACAGGCAGAGGAAGGAGAGGAGGAAGACAGGGATCAGGAAGAAGAACCAGACGAAGAACAGGAAAGAGATTTTAGCACCAGACGAGAGAAAAGAGTGTGACATTGTCATGGTGGGGTTTTCCTCAGATAAGCCTCTGTAACCTCTCACTGTGATTTTGCGATTTGCTTTATTTGGTATTTTTTATTCAGTTTACATTCTGTTTTACTTTCTGATGTGCCAAGTTATTTGTACGCTCTGATGTATGGAACAATTCATGAAGATGAAACTTGCTCAGCTCAGAGGATGCCAGTGGTGGTCAGAAAAAACACGCTGTATCTGAAACACTGCCATTTTAATGTTTAGTGAAATCAGTTCCTTTTTTACACTTTGCCTTAGTTGTTATTTATTTGTATAATTTCATTGAGTGAAGCCACCGTACATTATGAAATGAGGTCATTTACAAATAAATTAATTTCTATAAATCTTGTTAGCTACAATGCAGATTGAGTTTGTTCTACATTTCCATTCTGTTACATTGCGTAAACACAACAAAAGTATTTAAATTAGGCTTTTAATTAATGCTGATTATTATTGGATGCTTCTGTGTCTGTCAATTATTGAAGTTCTTCTTTTTTTTCTTTAAATGGCAATGAGTTGAAAGAGTCGACTCTTATTGGTGAGCCGAGTCAAATGATCTGACTCACCTAAAAAGTGGAATTTTTATATAAATGTAGAGAAAGATTTCACTAAAGAATTTCAGTCATAGTTAGACCAAAAGAACAATTAATGTTCAAAATACTAAACTTTGTCCGGTTTACAAAGCTGTTTAGGATTTCAGGAGTCGACTCTTATTGGTGAGCCGAGTCAAATGATCTGACTCACTCCAAAGAACTAGAGCACACATAGAAGGCAAAGTAAGATTTAAGAAAACAATTTCAGCCATAGGTGGGCAAAGAGGAGCGATCACATGGTGAAAATATCGCAAAGTTCATCCTGTTGATTCAAGTTCATCCAAGAATGGCAGTGAGCCGTTTGGGAGCTGAAGGAGCCGACTCCTATTGGTGAGCCGAGTCAAATGATCTTACTCAGTGAAAAGATCTGGAATTTCCATAAAAGGTAGGGAAAGATTTCACTAAACAATTTCAGCCATAGTTCGGCAAAGGAGAGCATTCACATGGTGAAAATATAGCAAAGTTCATCTTGTTTAGAAAAGAATGGCATTGAGCCGTTTGGGAGCTGAAGGAGTCGACTCCTATTGGTGAGCCGAATCAAATGATCTGACTCAGTGAAAAGAGCCGGACGTTCACACTCCCGTCCACAAGGTGGCGGTGTTGTGCCTGATGGAGGTTCAGTTCACAGCTCTGTGGATATTTACAGCTGTTCATGCACTTAGTCTGCTAGTCTAGTAGATTAGACTCAGCTGACACTTCCTCCTCCTGCACCACTACTAACTAGTTCACTTTAACCAGCTACACTTATTATATTTCCTGATCTAATCCGAGGAGAAAGACTCATCACGTCGAAAATGGCAACTTCAGTGAAACTCTACACCGGAGCAGAAATGCCTCTTGTGGGTCTCGGTACATGGAAGGTAAGAGTCAACATCCAATCCAAAAAATGTCCAGTTTTCTGCATTTCACTGCGAGGAACTTTCACCTGCATCCTTTAAACATGTTTTAAATGTCTAATTCTGTTCAAATGCACTGCATTCTTTTGAGTATAAATACAGAAACATCTAGATTAGGGTCAAAGTGGGGAAAAACATTATATCACTGTAACCTGTAAACTTTTATATTTAAAAAAAAAACTTTTTAAAATGAATAAATCTTGTACTTAAAATAATTATAGGTGTGCTCTTATGTAGGCCTGCTTTAGTGTAGAATAAAGGGCAAATATTTATACTACTACTACTAATAATAATAATAATAATAATGATATGCAGTATATAATTAAAGAAAAGCTAAATAAAAAAAGATGCATCATTAAAATAAAAAATGCAAATATACAACCACATAAAAGAAGAACGAAGCACATAATAGAGAAAATAGCACATTTCTCTATTACAAGTTATAAAAATAAAAAATAAATTTAATAATAAAATAATCATATAATAATTATATAGTTAATATAAGATAAAGTGTTAAGCTAAATTAATTAAGATACAATTTTACTAATCAATATGTAAAGCAGGGAATTGTAGCTTAGAGAAAAAAAATTAAAATGAAATGTTTAACAGAATTTTTTTTATATAAAATAAATAATTGCTTGTTATATTCAATGATATGACACACATAAAACTTAAAATTAAAGAGATATATATTGTTAATTTGTGAGATTTCTCTCTTTGTTGGTAAATTTTTACTTTTTAGGCCTTGTGAAGACTCGACTCATCGTTGTGTATCTTATATGGTCCAAAATAAATATATGTTTATTGCGTGTATATCTTTATACCACAGTCCTTAACTCATCTTAAATATTTTTTTTTTTTTTTAATTCTATAATAAATCAGTCACAGACTTAAGGGCATTTTATATGGTCAAAAAGAAGTATATTTTTATTAAGTTTATATAAAATATATATATAAAATTACAGCCCTTTCATTTTTTTCTGATTAGCATGTGTTTAATAAGTCTCGGTTATACAGTATCTTATTATACAGTCAGAGTGAGCTGATTATATGTGATATTATATGAGTTAATGTTTATCAACCCCTTGTTCTCTGCTCCAGTCTAAGCCAGGTGAAGTGACTGAAGCTGTGAAAGCCGCCATCGCTGCAGGCTACAGACACATCGATGGAGCGTTTGCCTACAAAAACGAGAAGGAGGTCGGAGAGGGCATCCAGACCATGATTAAAGAGGGCGTGGTGAAGAGGGAGGAGCTGTTTGTCGTCAGCAAGGTAGCGATGCCTCACGACCTCTCTACCTGAAAATGCCACTTATATTACAAAACGTTATGACAAATTAGCTTGAGTGAACACAGGTTAAAGATGGCCTCCAGAGAGCGTGGCAGGAAAAGACTTAAACGTTCTTTTCTTCGCAGCTTTGGTGCACCTTTCACCAGAAGTCAGCCGTAAAAGGGGCGTGTCAGAAGACTTTAAGTGACCTGCAGCTGGATTACCTGGATCTGTATCTGGTCCATGCGCCAATGGGCTTAAAGGTGGCTTTAAATACTTATACTTATCTATTAAATCTAGGTTAAAGTTATGCAGTTTTATTTCAGCCTCAGCAGCAGTCGTAATAGTAGCAGTAAGAGTAATGGGAGCAGGAGCAGTATTAGGAAAATAGTAGCAGCAGTATTAGTAGTAATGGTGGTGGTAGTAGTAACAGCTTTAGTAGTAGTGGTAGCAGCAGTATTAGTAGTAATGATGGAAGTAGTAGTAGTAGCAGTATTGGGAGTAGTAATAGTACTAATGATGGTAGTAGTATTAGTAGTAGCAGTATTGGGAGTAGTAATAGTACTAATGATGGTGGTAGTAATGATGGTGGTAGTATTAGTAGTAGCAGCAGCAGCAACAGTATTAATAGTAATAATAATACCAGTAGTAGTAATAATAGCAGTGCAGTCGTAGTAATAGTTGTAGCAGTAACAGTATTAATAGTAATAATAATACCAGTAGTAGTAATAATAGCAGTGCAGTAGTAGTAATAGTTGTAGCAGTAACAGTATTAATAGTAATAATAATACCAGTAGTAGTAATAATAGCAGTGCAGTAGTAGTAATAGTTGTAGCAGTAAGAGTATTAATAGTAATAATAATACCAGTAGTAGTAATAATAGCAGTGCAGTAGTAGTAATAGTTGTAGCAGTAACAGTATTAATAGTAATAATAATACCAGTAGTAGTAATAATAGCAGTGCAGTAGTAGTAATAGTTGTAGCAGTAACAGTATTAATAGTAATAATAATACCAGTAGTAGTAATAATAGCAGTGCAGTAGTAGTAATAGTTGTAGCAGTAACAGTATTAATAGTAATAATAATAACAGTAGTAGTAATAATAGCAGTGTGGTAGTAGTAATAGTAGCAGCACTGATAACAGTAGTAGTAGCAGTATATGGTGTGTCTCATACATGTTCTTTGAGTGAGTGAGTCCTGGGGGAAATCAGTCCCTAAAAGACTAATCTCTAATCCCTGAGAGATTGGCCCAATCCTAACACAATTACATATCTCTTATCTGGCTGATCTGCGCCTCATTATTCTCATTATTCTCATTATTCTGATTACTGACTGGATTAGATCGTTGATGATGTGATGTAACCCTGGATTTGTCCAACATGAAGTGTGTAAGCTTAAAGGTTATTTAACTTAAAGAAGTTCAGATGATTCATTTAAAAGCAATAAATACTTTATGCTGTATTATAAGTGTATAAACAGTACGATGTGTCATTTTTTTAATACATTAAAAATTGTAATTGTGGGCAGACTGCTGTGGTATAAGAGGAATAAAACACTTCAGACTCCATGACGGATATTTCTCTAGGACTTGTGTTTAAGGACTGTGTTTCCGTCTTTCAGCCTGGACCAGAAGCGCTCCCGTTGGACAGTGAAGGTTTTGCCATCAGTGATGACACCAATTTCCTGGAGACCTGGGAGGTGAGAAGTCGATTACAGTTTCATAAAAAAATGCTTCCTGAGGCAGAGTCACATCACACACTGATCTTGTCGTTGTAGGGAATGGAAGAGTTGGTGGACGCAGGGCTGGTGAAGGCCATCGGCATCTCCAACTTCAACCGAGAGCAGATTGAAGCCATTCTGAATAAACCAGGCCTCAAATATAAACCTGCCAACAACCAGGTAAAGTCCAGCAGAGATTACAATTGTTGTAAAAGTATCATCTGAAGCTTTTTAAATGCTTTTTGGATGTTTGTCCATGCTAAATTTACTATGCAAAAAATAAAACTCTCAGTTCACGACTGATCTGTTAACGATTCAATCCACTGCTGATCCATTAACGATTCGATTCACTGCTGAGCCGATACAATTCAATTCAGCACAGATACGATTCTATTCAATTTTTCAACAAAGGAAAGATTTCAGGACAGATGAGCTGTGTGTTCATGTGTCATGTTTTTTTTTTTTTTGTTTTGTTTTTTTTTTTGTGGTCCTAAAATACACACACACACACACACTTTTCTTAGCTATTAGACTGATGTGCTTTTTAATCTCGTGTATCACTTCTACCTTTTAATCTTACTCAAGCACTTTTGGCACGTTACATTCAGCACTGTTCTTCTGTGACACTATTTTCCCATGAGGATTTAATTAATTAATTATTATTAATTAACAATAATTAATAATTATTTTTTAACTACTCGTTTAAAAAAAAAAAGATGCATTCTCATGTTGAGTCAAATGCCTTACAATTTGCATTAATGCTAATTTGCATTAATTACAATTTGCATTAATGCTACTAATGCTAAACAGGCTTACGTTACAAAATGTTTGCAGTTTAATATTTGTTTTGCACTTTAAGGACAGAATTATTGGGCTTGTTGGTATCTATTATTGAATAAACCTGGAAAATGAGCAAAAACATTTCTTTTCAGGTTCTGTATCACATGCAGTCAGATGCAACGTAACGCATGAGTCTTCATTTCTCTCATCTCATATGGTCACGTTTATTTTCTGCAGATCGAGTGCCACCCTTACCTGACGCAGGACAAACTGATCGCCTTCTGTCAGTCGAAGGGGATTACAGTGACCGCATACAGCCCTCTGGGTTCCCCTGATAGACCATGGTGAGAGATTTTACACGACAGCTCATCACAGGAACTGTAGGTCTGTTCGTCTGACCAATTCTTATGATCTTTCTCAAATAACTGCAGAAAAAGTGCTTGCGAAAAATATAATATGGCAACAGCAAGACTTCAGCATCCCTTCTGTTTGCAGGACTACACATCTCTGTGTGATGTGTAAATAAGTAGTGAAGTGAACTCGGTGTGTTTTGAATGAAGGTATACTGCTTATTTTTTTTATCATCAGGGCTAAACCAGATGACCCATCATTGTTGGCGGAACCAAAGATCAAGGCCATTGCTGAGAAGCACAAGAAGACCACCGCTCAGGTAGGAGGCCTGAAGAAATAAAATGAACAAATTCATCTAAAGTGGATTTGAAAGAGCTCCAAAAAGCTCATTGTGTCACATGGTTCAATTTTTTCTCCCGTGCTCCCCTCTTCACTGAAATATAACAACTCGGTATAAATCACAGGGATGGGCGTGTCTTCATGATGCCCTCATGCTCATGACTCTATAAACTCCACGTATGTAACCACAAGTAATATACAGTATATCCCATATACAGTATAGTATAATCCTGGGGGAAAAAAAAATGGGCCAAGCCCAAATGGCAAAAATTAAGCTTTTAATGGTCTTAACAACAAATCACTTGTCAGGAAATGAGCAAGAATGAAACGAATGCACTCCTGAGAGCTCCTGTGCCTCCATTTGCTGTTTGTTTGGGGAAAAGCTAGAAACAGGGAAATTCGCTTCTATAGTCTTCTTGTATGCAAAGGTAAAATCACTATAATGATTAAAATGTTTGATGTAAAATTCACACTAACATGTCTTGGCTCCTATCTGCCACACCTGATGCAGCCGCTCTATCAATCCTGGCTTGTTTATGAGTTTATCAGGACCTTGATGTGCTGCATCAGGTGTGGCAGATAGGTAAACAATGACTTAAAGAAAAAAAAAGCTTATTGTTTGCTTTATGGAAAATTTTATACACCCAGACATGTATTATTTTGAATTTAAGTCAAACATTTTAATCATTATAATGATTTTTACTTTTGCATACAAGAAGACTGTAGAAGCGAATTTCCCTGTTTCTAGCTTTTCCCCAAACAAACAACAAATGGAGGCACAGGAGCTCTCAGGAGTGCATTTGCTTCATTCTTGCTCATTTCATGACCAATGATTTATTACAACCATTAAAAGCTTCATATTTTGCCATTTGGGCTTGGCCCATTTTTTTTTTTTCCCCAGGATTATACTATACTGTATATGGGATATACTGTATATTACTTGTGGTTACTTCTACTGCTCATTTTTATAGAAAGTAATATGGTGTAATCTTTCCAGACACACGCACGCAAGCACAACCTGTAGGGAAAAATAATACTGCCATGACAGATTTAGGTGGAACTAAAATTCCAGAAATACTCTGCTAATAATTATATTTCTCAACATCCCCATGTAAAACTAATGCAGTCTGAGTAGGTGTTGAGATTAATAAGTGTCTGGGCAAGAAAACAGCTGTTCTGTATCTCCAGGTCCTGCTCCGCTTCAGCATCCAGAGGAACATCATTGTGATCCCGAAGTCTGTTACTCCGTCCCGCATCAAGGAGAACTTCCAGGTAAGCTTTGATGGAAAAGCCTGAAACTCCTTGATGCTGGAAAACGTTCTGACTTATCGTGTTTGAAATTCATTTTATTTACGATGCCAGGTGTTTGACTTTGAACTGAGCGACGATGAAATGAAGACCATTTTAAGCTACAACAGGAACTACAGAGTTTGTCCCATTGAGTGGTGAGTGCTTTATATTATAAACAATATCCATGTAGTCTCTGTACATATCACATGAGAATTACAGATGGATAACTTTCCCTCTTTCCCTTTTTTTTCCCCAGGAGTCTGAAGCACAGAGATTATCCGTTTAATGCTGAGTACTGAAAGTGAAGAACGGCACGAAAACCGCGGGGTCGATGTACACTTTTCTTTCTCAAATACTAAAGCTGTGATTAACTTCAATACACATCTTCACCGTGGTGATAAGACGACGCAGTGTGATTGTTAAATGCTCACTTATCTTCAACGTAAAAGTTCTCTAATCTTTTAAACTGGGCTAAAACAGCATTAACCTTAACCTTTAGTGCTTTTGTTGCTTTGAATCTCAAAGATTGAAAATAAGAAGACATCATACAATCTAGACTAATATACTGTATATCCAGTATCCTCTTTTGGCATATTAGTGGCCTGTAACAACATATCCACACTTTATATTATTTTGTTTCAAGTTTACATCAGCATTGTCAGATTGTGCAAAGTTTTTGTTATTATTGTTGCTATTTGCCTTAATGGAGAACACTTGATATTTCACCATGAATGCTGCAACCCACCTGAAAGCACTTACTTTTAAATCCTCCATCATTTTTTCCCTCTTTAGGTCCCATAATTATTCAAAGTTTACTTCTGATCTGTGCGAAAGAAATTCAGTAGAAATGAAAGGATACGTGATTTTTGATATAGATCAAATCAAATGAAACATAAAGGAAGTGTAATTAATTGATGGCACTGCCCCAGACAAAATAACCTGAAGCATCGTTCTACATTTCACTTTATTTTTAACCAAGCACTTGTATGTTAAGAGTAATCTTAATGCACATTTCTGAGAATGATGTATGTGAAGTCTGTTTTTGGAGGAACAGATTGGAAAGTTGTCAGTCGTACTCATGTCTGAAATTATTTTTATTATTGACTCCTTATTGTTCTCAAAATGATGATGTTTCAGATTTAATCTGATTTCATTCTACCTGGCTACTTTTTAGGCTTTTGGATTTATGAAACATCCAAAATAAAGTTGAAGCTTCAATCATGGTTCTGGTGTTTGTTCTGAAATAAATAATAAAAAAAAAACCACCAAAGTGTTGCGCAGTTGTTTCATGCCTTAATCCAAAATCAAAACAGCAGATTATAGACACAATTCTGAAAGAAACACTTCATTTGAATTAAGAGGTATGCATATGCAGTGCTTGTATATAAGTGCTTATATATTTTAATTACATAAACCAGTTTAATGAACATTTTATGAAACAATTTGTTGTTGCATATTAATAATGTGAAAGGAAGAGATTCCAAAAAAAAAAATCAATTAATACTAGACATTTAATAAAACAAAACTGATCAACATATACTCTTCATTTGGTAGAAACCCAACACTCCCCATCACCCTGAGTAAAAAACACCATCCATGTTGTGAAGCATGGTGGTGGTAGCATCATTTTGAGGGTTACAGAAGGGCTGGTTTGAGTATTTCGGAAACTGCTTCTCTTGGGAATTTCACACACGGCAGTCTCTAGAGTTTACACAGAATGGTGCGGAAAACAAAAAACATTGAGTGAGCGACAGTTCTGTGGGTGGAAACGCCTTGTTGATTAGACAGGTCAGAGGAAAATTGCCAGATTGGTTTGAGCTGCCAGGAAAGAAATAGTAACTCAAATAATCACTCTTCACAACCATGGTGAGAAGAAAAGCATCTAAGAATGCACAACGGATCAAACCTTGAGGTGGATGAGATACAACAACAGAAGACCACATCAGGTTCCACTCCTATCAGCCAAGAATAAGAATCTGAGGCGATCTTGGGCACAGGCTCATGCAAACTGGACAGTTGAAAATTAGAAAAAAAAAATCACCTGGTCTTTTTCCAGGCTTCAACTGTCCAGTTTCGATGAGTTCGGTGACTACGGTATATTTGTGTAGATTCATGACATATACTGATCAGCCAGAACTTTAAAACTAACTGCCAAATATTGTGTAGGTTCCCCTTGTGCCGCCAAAACAGCTCTAACCCGACGAGGGATGGACTCCACAAGACCTCTGAAGGTATGCTGTGGTATCTGGCACCAAGACTTTAGCAGCAGATCCTTTAAGTCCTGCAAGTTGCAAGGTGGGTCTTCCATGGATCAGACTTGTTTGTCCAGCACATCCCACAGATGCTCGATCGGATTGTGAACTGAGGAGTTTAGAAGCCAAGTCAACATGCCCATGACCCTGTCACCGGTTCACCGGTTGTCTTTCCTTGGACCACTTTTGGTACTCACTAACCACTGCATACCGAAAACACTCCACAAGGAGGTGCTCTGACCCAGTCGTCTAGCCATCACAATTTGGCTCTTGTCAAAGTTGCTCAGATCCTTACGCTTGCCCATTTTTCCTGCTTACAACACATCAACTTCAAGAACTGACTGTTCACTTGCTGCCTAATATATCCCACCCCTTGACAGGTGCCATTGTAAGGAGATAATCAATCTTATTCACTTCACCTGTCAGTGGTTTTAATGGTATTATCGGTATATAATCCCAATGAAGTAAGTTTCCGTTCCAGGTAGTAACACTACAAAATGGAGAAAAGTTCAAGGGGGGTGAATACTTATGCATATTACTGTAATTGCCTGAGATAAGAATTTGGCGACATCTGCTGGTCAGATGCTGTAACTACAGTAAAGAAGACTAAGCAAAAACGGCGTATTTTTATTTATTTATTTATTTTTTTACATTTATGTACTAATTTATTTTAAAAAGTGCAGTGTAGTAGAGCAGCAATGAGCCTTAAGTAGTAGGTGAACATTGCTCACAACATCTCTGATATAAAAAAAAAAATAATAATAATGCTGTACTGTGATGCTGTACGTTCATGTTTACACTTAGTCACGTGACGGATCTTGATCGTGTACACTGTACGAGAGAAATCCTATCAGTATAATCATGTGACTGCTGCTAACACTGTTCCTCAGTGAGTTTCTGACATCAGAAGCCTAGCTAGCGCTGTTAAACTAGCATCAGCGTGACATTTTTACCTCATTCATTCTCTTCATCAAAAGACGTACATCATGTTAACCTCGGTGTCTGTTTGTTTTTCTGCAGCGACCGTCAGATCACCTGCCCGAAGTGCGACAAACAGTTCCTCAAAACCGATCACTTAAAGAAGCACCTCAACTCCCATGACGGGAAAAGAGACTTCATCTGTGAAAAATGCAACAAGGGCTTCCTCATGAAATACCATCTGACACGCCACCTGAAAATCTGCAAAGGCCCAAAGACAGGCAGAGGAAGGAGAGGAGGAAGACAGGGATCAGGAAGAAGAACGAGGCGAAGAACAGGAAAGAGATTTAAGAGCACCAGACGAGAGAAAAGAGTGTGACATTGTCATGGTGGGGTTTTCCTCACATAAGACTCTGTAACCTCTCACTTTGATTTTGCGATTTGCTTTATTTAGTACTTTACACTTTATTTAGTACTTTTTATTCAGTTTACATTCTGTTTTACTTTCTGATGTGCCAAGTTATTTGTACGCTCTGATGTATGGAACAATTCATGAAGATGAAACTTGCTCAGCTCAGAGGATGCCAGTGGTAGTCAGAAAAAACATGTATGCCAGTGGTAGTCAGAAAAAACATGTATGCCAGTGGTGGTCAGAAAAAACATGGTTACGTATGTAACCATGGTTCCCCGAGGGAACGAGACATTGAGTTGAAACGCTATGGGAACCCCTTCAGCGTGACCACGCTCTGAATCACATGTGTAATCAGTCCAATGGATGGGCGAGACGTCACGGGTGGGGTGACGTAGCGAACAGGAAGCTTATAAGCATGTGCGGTGGATACAGCGGCAGCTTCGAGAATGAAGCGAGCGCTTGCAGGGATGCCGGAAGTATGGCAGTGAGACGCAGCGTCTCGTTCCCTCGGGGGAACCATGGTTACATACGTAACCTGGAGACATTCCCCTTCAGGAACTCGAGCTGCGTCGAAACGCTATGGGAATGAGTATGCCCACGCCACCAGACTTACAAATCCCTGCCTAGTGTGGAAGAGCACAGCTAGGGCAAGAGAACAAAAGAGCACAAAGTGGCTCGCATGTTGAGGCCATAGAACCCGAAGAAAGTCAGGGGCACGGACCAACCCGCAGCGTTGCAGATGTCCTGCATAGGGAGACCTGCCAGAAAGGCCTTGGAGGCCGCCACACTTCTAGTGGAGTGAGCCTTGACTCCCGAGGGCGAGGGGAGATCAGAGGACTCATAGGACAGACAGATGGCATCCACGACCCACCGGGCAGCTCTGAGGACGTATGTGTCCAGTGCTCACACGATAGAAACGCTTTGGCCAGACCGGGCGCAAAGTCTAAAAGAGAGGGCCACTGAGAGGGCCTGTAGATCCCCAACTCTCTCGAGAGAAGGAAGTTTACAGAAAGCCTCCAGCACCACAGCCAGGTCCCATGGAGGGACACGAGATCGTACCGGAGGCATCAGCCTCAGCGCACCACGGAGGAAACATGTAACTAGGGGGTGCCTGCCCATAGACTGACCACTGTGAGGGTCGTGATAGGCCGCAAAGGCCGCCACGTAGACCTTCAAGGTGGAGAGGGTCAACCCTGAGGAGAATCAGACCTGCAGGAACTCCAGCACTGTACCAACTGGGCAGTTAACTGGGTCAAGCTGGTGGTCTCCGCACCAAGAAGTGAAAAATTTCCACTCAGGGCGTACAGTTTCCTCATTGAGGGAGCTCTGGATTGGAGAATGGTCTCAACAACCTCGGTTTAGAGACTGGAAGCTACGAGTTGTGCCCCCCCAGAGGTCACACCCACAGCCTCCACAACTCCAGGCAGGGGTGGAAGCCCGCCTGTGAGAGAAGGTGCCTCCTGACGGGGATCTCCCGTGGAACGCCGTCGAGGAGGGAAATCGGGTCCGAGAACCATACTCGGCCCTGCCAGAACGGAGCTACTAACAACAGAAGGACCCCGTCCTGGCGCACTCTCTCCAGAGCTCCTGGGAGCAGAGCAATCGGGGGAAAGGCATACAGACGAAGCCTCTGCCAGGTCTGTACATGGCATCCAGTCCGAGAGGAGCTGGATGAGACAGAGAGAGCCAGAGGGGACAGTGCGATATCTCCTGAGTCGCAAACAGATCCACCTGAGCCCGGCCAAACACTCTCCATATCCGCTTCACCATCTCAGGGTGAAGTCTCCATTCCCCGGGCCTCGGCCCCTGCCTCGACAGGATGTCTGCTCCCATATTGAGATGCCCAGGGATATAAACTGCTCCCAACAGGAGGAGTTTCCCCTGGGACCACACAAGGATCTGGTGTCAGGTACCCGCCTGTAAAGGGGGGCGCTAACGCAGACCTCCCCGGTGGTTGACGTAAGAGACCACCTCTGTGTTGTTGGTGCGCACCAACACATGGCGAACTCTTAGGTCCGGGAGAAAGTGTTTCAAAGCTAGAAACACGGCCATCATCCCCAGGCAGTTAATGTGCCACATGAGATGGCGGCCGCTCCACGGACCATGGGGTGAGCGGCCACTCGTGATCGCTCCCCAACCGGTGAGAGATGCGTCCGTCGCCAGCATTATGTGGAGACAAGGAGCTCCAGCACCGGGCCCTGAGACAAGAACCAAGGTTCCCTCCACATGTCTAAGGCACGTAGGCATCGCCGCGTGACCTTGATCATGCAAAGCGGGTTTCCCCTCGGGGAGAACCCCTTGGTCTTGAGCCACCACTGTAGGGATCTCATGTGCAGCAGGCCAAAAAGTATCACGTTGTATGCAGCTGCCCAGCAGTTTCTGGAACTGCTTTACAGTGAGTGACCGGCCTTCTCTGACTCCCGTGACTGCTGTGAGGATCGACCAATCCGAGCAGGAGACAGACGTGCGTGCATCGTGGTCGAATCCCACACCACGCCCAGATAAGTGGTTCTCTGTACTGGAGAAAGCACACTTTTCTTGGTTTTTAGTCTTAACCCCAGCTCTTCATGTGGGCGAGAACGACATCTCGATGCCGAACCGCCGCCTGCTCCGATTGAGCTAATATCAACCAATCCTTGATATAATTCAGTATGCGGATGTCCTAGAGTCGCAGAGGAGCCAGAGCAGCATCTACACCTTTCGTGAAAGTGCGGGGTGAGAGTGCCAGGCCGAAAGGAAGAACCCGATATTGGTAAGCTTCGCCCCCGAAAGCAAACCTCACAAACTTCCTATGTTGGGAAAGGACAGAGTTTTGGAAGTATGCGTCTTTTGCTCGATCGTGACAAACCAGTCCTCGGACCTGATCTGAGACACGCCTTGTTTGATTGTGAGCATCCTGAACTTCAGTCGCATGACTGAGCGGTTCAATTGACGCGGATCTAAAATGGGACGCAACCCTCCATCCTTCGTTGGAATGACGAAGTACCAGCTGTAGAACCTGGACTCTCTTTTGTGAGGAGGGACCACCTCGATGGCCTCCTTCCTGAAGAGAGTGTTTACTTCTTGTTCCATTACCAGAGCCTGCTTGGGGCACAGAGAGTGGGAAGAACCCCGGAGAAACGAGGCACTGGAGAACCCAATTGGATTTGGTAGCCTCTCTCTACAGTATGCAGGACCCATTGAGATACATTTGGCAGAAGTTTCCACGCTGCCAAATAGTCTACTAAGGGAATCAGTCTCTCAAGACTGACCTCTGGTATAATAAGAGCGGCTAGCTCGGTGCCCTGAAGTGGCAGACCGGCAGGGGATGGCCAAAATAGCTGCTCTGGAGACCTCCGAAGAGGTAGCGAGCCTCTAAGTACCGCTATGTTCCTGGGCGGAAACTGAGAGAAGCGCTCGCCAGAGACCACTGTGCCCTAAAGCACCATGGGTGGCAGGGTTGGCAGATCGATCGAGAGACAGGCATCGTATGATGAGGTGTACACCGCTCTTCCCCAGTGGGGCCTGCCCTCAGAAGTCCTGGGCCACCAGCGTCAGGATTTCTTGGCCGAGGTCTTTTTAGAGAGAAGACCGGTCCGCAGATCTGGCTTCGCCTTAGAAGACCCCGGCCTTGTTTTTGTGCCTCCTGGTATGAGGCACTGGTACATGGAGGAATGATCTCCTGAGTCTAGAAAAGCCTCCCCCACGACCTCGACACCTCGGTGTGGAGGTCGGGGAAGAAAGGTAGGCTCCGGCGTGGAGGTGGCGGCTCCTCAAAGAGAGCCTTCCGGGAGCGAAGCACACGCAGCGGCAAACGCACGCAATGCGGGCTTCGCTCTTAATATAGCGCGAGCAGGGAGAAACACACCGCCTAAAATGCTGCCTGTTCTCGCCTCATGTTTCATCTTTTCGCGAGCTTTAGGCATGCCGCGGCGAAAGCGAAACCACATAAAAGGACCAGTGGATCTGGCGGATGAGGAAGAAGAAAGGGACTCGCCCGTCTCCATTGCCTCCACCAAATCCATTTGCGAACCCCACGAGTGTAACCGCCGCTCTGCCTCGGCAGAAGTGGGGCCAACACCGCGAGGAACGCTGGTGAAGGCTCTCTCCTCAAAGAGAGCCTTCCAGGAGCGAAGCGCACGCAGCAGCAAACGCCCGCAATGCGGGCAGCCTGCTCCGCGTGCTTTGCTCCCAAGCAGGCAACGCACAGGCTGTGTGTATGCCCACCCGTAATATAGCCTAAAACGTAATATAGCCTAAAACGTAATATAGCCTAAAACGCTGCCCGCTCTCGCCCTCATGTTTTGTCTTTTTGGCATAATGCTTTGAGAGACAAACAATACAAAATCAGACTGACACACACACACAGAGCACTTGCTGAATGACAGAAAGCTGCCGCTGTATCCACCGCGCGTGCTTTTAAGCTTCCTGGTCGCTACGTCACCCCGCCCGTGACGTCTCGCCCATCCATTGGACTGATTACACATGTGATTCAGAGCGTGGTCACGCTGAAGGCGTTCCCATAGTGTTTCGACGCAGCTCGAGTTCCTGAAGGGGAAACACGCTGTATCTGAAACACTGCCATTTTAATGTTTAGTGAAATCAGCTCCTTTTTTACACTTTGCCTTAGTTGTTATTTATTTGTATAATTTCATTGAGTGAAGCCACCGTACATTATGAAATGAGGTCATTTACAAATAAATTAATTTCTATAAATCTTGTTAGCTACAATGCAGATTGAGTTTGTTCTACATTTCCATTCTGTTACATTGCATAAACACAACAAAAGTATTTAAATTAGTCTTTTAATTAATGCTGATTATTATTGGATGCTTCTGTGTCTGTCAATTATTGAAGAAGTTCTTCTTCTTTTTTTCTTTAAATAGCAATGAGTTAAAAGAGTCGGCTCTTATTGGTGAGCCGAGTCAAATGATCTGACTCACTCAAAAGAGCTGGAGGACACATAGAAGGCAAAGAAAGAGTTAATGAAACAATTTCAGCCATAGTTAGGCAAAGAGGAGCAATCACATGGAAAATATAGCAAAGTTCATCTTGTTTAGAAAAGAATGGCAGTGAGCCGTTTGGGAGCTGAAGGAGTCGACTCCTATTGGTGAGCCGAGTCAAATGATCTGACTCAGTGAAAAGAGCCGGACGTTCACTTTAAAGTCCACAAGGTGGCGGTGTTGTGCCTGATGGAGGTTCAGTTCACAGCTCTGTGGATATTTACAGCTGTTCATGCACTTAGTCTGCTAGTCTAGTAGAGTAGACTCAGCTGACACTTCCTCCTCCTGCACCACTACTAACTAGTTCACTTTAACCAGCTACACTTATTATATTTCCTGATCTAATCCGAGGAGAAAGACTCATCACGTCGAAAATGGCAACTTCAGTGAAACTCTACACCGGAGCAGAAATGCCTCTTGTGGGTCTCGGTACATGGAAGGTAAGAGTCAACATCCAATCCAAAAAATGTCCAGTTTTCTGCATTTCACTGCGAGGAACTTTCACCTGCATCCTTTAAACATGTTTTAAATGTCTAATTCTGTTCAAATGCACTCCATTCTTTCGAGTATAAATTCAGAAACCTCTAGATTAGGGTCAAAGTGGGGAAAAACATTATATCACTGTAACCTGTAAACTTTTATATTTAAAAAAAAAAAAACTTTTTAAAATGAATAAATCTTGTACTTAATTATAGATGTGCTCTTATGTAGGACTGCTTTAGTGTAGAATAAAGGGCAAATATTTATACTACTACTAATAATAATATGCAGTATATAATTAAAGAAAAGCTAAATAAAAAAAGATGCATCATTAAAATAAAAAATGCAAATATACAACCACATAAAAGAAGAACGAAGCACATAATAGAGAAAATAACATTTCTCCATTACTAGTTATAAAAATAAAAAATAAATTTAATAATAAAATAGTCATATAATAATTATATAGTTAAGATAAAGTGTTAAGCTAAATTAATTAAGATACAATTTTACTAATCAATATGTAAAGCAGGGAATTGTAGCTTAGAGAAAAAAAATTAAAATGAAATGTTTAACAGAATTTTTTTATATAAAATAAATAATTGCTCGTTATATCCAATGATACGACAAATATAAAACTTAAAATTAAAGAGATATATATTGTTAATTTGTGAGATTTCTCTCTTTATGTCGGTAAATTTTTACTTTTACTTGTGAAGACTCGACTCATTGTTGTGTATCTTATATGGTCAAAAATAAATATACATTTATTGCGTGTATATGTTTATACCACAGTCCTTAACTCATCTTAAATATAAAAATAATAAATATATCCTTTATTTTTTGATGAATTGTGTTTATTCTTTGTGATTATTTTTTTTTTAATTCTATAATAAATCAGTCACAGACTTAAGGGCATTTTATATGGTCAAAAAGAAGTATATTTTTATTAAGTGTATATAAATATATATATATATATATATATATATATATATATATATATATATATATATATATATATATATATATATATATATAAAATCACAGCCCTTTCATTTTTTTCTGATTAGCATGTGTGTAATAAGACTCGGTTATACAGTATCTTATTATACAGTCAGAGTGAGCTGATTATATGTGATATTATATGAGTTAATGTTTATCAACCCCTTGTTCTCTGCTCCAGTCTAAGCCAGGTCAAGTGACTGAAGCTGTGAAAGCCGCCATCGCTGCAGGCTACAGACACATCGATGGAGCGTTTGTCTACAAAAACGAGAAGGAGGTCGGAGAGGGCATCCAGACCATGATTAAAGAGGGCGTGGTGAAGAGGGAGGAGCTGTTTGTCGTCAGCAAGGTAGTGATGCCTCACGACCTCTCTACCTGAAAATGCCACTTATATTACAAAACGTTATGACAAATTAGCTTGAGTGAACACAGGTTAAAGATGGCCGCCAGAGAGCGTGGCAGGAAAAGACTTAAACGTTCTTTTCTTCGCAGCTTTGGTGCACCTTTCACCAGAAGTCAGCCGTAAAAGGGGCGTGTCAGAAGACTTTAAGTGACCTGCAGCTGGATTACCTGGATCTGTATCTGGTCCACGCGCCAATGGGCTTTAAGGTGGCTTTAAATACTTATACTTATCTATTAAATCTAGGTTAAAGTTATGCAGTTTTATCTCAGCCTCAGCAGCAGTCGTAATAGTAGCAGTAAGAGTAATGGGAGCAGGAGCAGTATTAGGAAAATAGTAGCAGCAGTATTAGTAGTAATGGTGGTAGTAGTAACAGCTTTAGTAGTAATGGTGGTGGTAGTAGCAGTATTAGTAGTAATGGTGGTGGTAGTAGTAACAGCTTTAGTAGTAGTGGTAGCAGCAGTATTAGTAGTAATGATGGAAGTAGTAGTAGGAGCAGTATTAGGAGTAATAATAGTACTAATGATGGTGGTACTAATGATGGTGGTAGTATTAGTAGTAGCGGCAGCAGCAACAGTATTAATAGTAATAATAATACCAGTAGTAGTAATAATAGCAGTACAGTAGTAGTAATAATTGTAGCAGTAACAGTATTAATAGTAATAATAATAGCAGTAGTAGCAGTAGTAGTAATAATAGCAGTGTGGTAGTAGTAATAGTAGCAGCACTGATAACAGTAGTAGTAGCAGTATATGGTGTGTCTCATACATGTTCTTTGAGTGAGTGAGTCCTGGGGGAAATCAGTCCCTAAAAGACTAATCTCTAATCCCTGAGAGATTGGCCCAATCCTAACACAATTACATATCTCTTATCTGGCTGATCTGCGCCTCATTATTCTCATTATTCTCATTATTCTCATTATTCTGATTACTGACTGGATTAGATCGTTGATGATGTGATGTAACCCTGGATTTGTCCAACATGAAGTGTGTAAGCTTAAAGGTTTATTTAACTTAAAGAAGTTCAGATGATTCATTTAAAAGCAATAAATACTTTATGCTGTATTATAAGTGTATAAACAGTACGATGTGTCATTTTTTTAATACATTAAAAATTGTAATTGTGGGCAGATTGCTGTGGTATAAGAGGAATAAAACACTTCAGACTCCATGACGGATATTTCTCTAGGACTTGTGTTTAAGGACTGTGTTTCCGTCTTTCAGCCTGGACCAGAAGCGCTCCCGTTGGACAGTGAAGGTTTTGCCATCAGTGATGACACCAATTTCCTGGAGACCTGGGAGGTGAGAAGTCGATTACAGTTTCATAAAAAAATGCTTCCTGAGGCAGAGTCACATCACACACTGATCTTGTCGTTGTAGGGAATGGAAGAGTTGGTGGACGCAGGGCTGGTGAAGGCCATCGGCATCTCCAACTTCAACCGAGAACAGATTGAAGCCATTCTGAATAAACCAGGCCTCAAATATAAACCTGCCAACAACCAGGTAAAGTCCAGCAGAGATTACAATTGTTGTAAAAGTATCATCTGAAGCTTTTTAAATGCTTTTTGGATGTTTGTCCATGCTAAATTTACTATGCAAAAAATAAATCTCTCAGTTCACGACTGATCTGTTAACGATTCAATTCGCTACTGATCCATTAACGATTCAATTCGCTACTGATCCGTTAACGATTCAATTCGCTACTGATCCATTAACGATTCAATTTGCTACTGATCCATTAACGATTAGATTCACTACTGTTCCAATAACAATTTGATTCACTGCTGATCCGATTCGATTCAATTCACTGCTGATCCATTAACGATTCGATTCACTGCTGAGCCGATACAATTCAATTCAGCACAGATACGATTCTATTCAGTTTTTCAACACAGGAAAGATTTCAGGACAGATGAGCTGTGTGTTCATGTGTCATGTTTTTTTTTTTGTTGTTTTTTTTTCCCCTAAAATACACACACACACACACACTTTTCTTAGCTATTAGACTGATGTGCTTTTTAATCTCGTGTATCACTTCTACCTTTTAATCTTACTCAAGCACTTTTGGCACGTTACATTCAGCACTGTTCTTCTGTGACTCTATTTTCCCATCAGGATTTAATTAATTAATTATTATTAATTAACAATAATTAATAATTAATTTGTAACTACTCGTTTAAAAAAAAGATGCATTGTTGATGTCTCATGTTGAGTCAAATGCCTTACAATTTGCATTAATGCTAAAATTTCTAACAGGCTTACGTTACAAAATGTTTGCAGTTTAATATTTGTTTTGCACTTTAAGGACAGAATTATTGGGCTTGTTGGTATCTATTATTGAATAAACCTGGAAAATTAGCAAAAACATTTCTTTTCAGGTTCTGTATCACATGCAGTCAGATGCAACGTAACACACGAGTCTTCATTTCTCTCATCTCATATGGTCACGTTTATTTTCTGCAGATCGAGTGCCACCCGTACCTGACGCAGGACAAACTGATCGCCTTCTGTCAGTCGAAGGGGATTACAGTGACCGCATACAGCCCTCTGGGTTCCCCTGATAGACCATGGTGAGAGATTTTACACGACAGCTCATCACAGGAACTGTAGGTCTGTTCGTCTGACCAATTCTTATGATCTTTCTCAAATAACTGCAGAAAAAGTGCTTGCGAAAAATATAATATGGCAACAGCAAGACTTCAGCATCCCTTCTGTTTGCAGGACTACACATCTCTGTGTGGTGTGTAAATGAGTAGTGAAGTGAACTCGGTGTGTTTTGAATGAAGGTATACTGCTTATTTTTTTTATCATCAGGGCTAAACCAGATGACCCATCATTGTTGGAGGAACCAAAGATCAAGGCCATTGCTGAGAAGCACAAGAAGACCACCGCTCAGGTAGGAGGACTGGAGAAATAAAATGAACAATTTCATCTAAAGTGGATTTGAAAGAGCTCCAAAAAGCTCATTGTGTCACACGGTTCAATTTTTTCTCTCCCCTGCTCCCCTCTTCACTAAAATATAACAACTCGGTATAAATCACAGGGATGGGCGTGTCTTCATGATGCCCTCATGCTCATGACTCTATAAACTCCACGTATGTGACGCACAATTCATTTTGTTTATTGTAAGCACTTGCTGTAGGGGGCGTGGCCATGTAAGTTGTGCTTGATCATGCATAGGTCACATGACCATAACATACACTCCTGGGCAAAAAAATGCCCAAAAATTAAGCTTTTTATGGTCTTAACAACAAATCACTGGTCAGGAAATGAGCAAGAATGAAACAAATGCACTCCTGAGAGCTCCTGTGCCTCCATTTGCTGTTTGTTTGGGGAAAAGCTAGAAACAGGGAAATTCACTTATATAGTCTTCTTTTACGCAAAAGTCATGATAATGATTCAAATGTTTGATGTAAAATTCACACTAACATGTCTTGGTGTACAAAATTTTCCAAAAATATCATGGGATATAAAACTGGGATGTTTTTTTTTTTTTCTTAAAAGCTTAGTCATTGCTTATCTGCCACACCTGATGCAGCCGCTCTATCAATCCTGGCTTGTTTATGAGTTTATCAGGACCTTGATGTGCTGCATCAGGTGTGGCAGATAGGCAAACAATGACTTTAAGAAAAAAAAGCTTAGTCATTGTTTGCTTTTAGGAAAGTTTTATACACCCAGACATGTATTATTTTGAATTTAATTCAAACATTTTAATCATTATAATGATTTTTTACTTTTGCGTACAAGAAGACTGTAGAAGTGAATTTCCCTGTTTCTAGCTTTTCCCTAAACAAACAGCAAATGGAAGCACAGGAGCTCTCAGGAGTGCATTTGTTTCATTCTTGCTCATTTCATGACCAATGATTTGTTATTACAACCATTAAAAGCTTCATATTTTGCCATTTGGGCTTGGCCCATTTTTTTTTTTCCCCAGGATTATACTATACTGTATATGGGATATACTGTATATTACTTGTGGTTACTTCTACTGCTCATTTTTATAGAAAGTAATATGGTGTAATCTTTCCAGACACACGCACGCAAGCACAACCTGTAGGGAAAAATAATACTGCCATGACAGATTTAGGTGGAACTAAAATTCCAGAAATACTCTGCTAATAATTATATTTCTCCACATCCCCATGTAAAACTAATGCAGTCTGAGTAGGTGTTGAGATTAATAAGTGTCTGGGCAAGAAAACAGCTGTTCTGTATCTCCAGGTCCTGCTCCGCTTCAGTGTCCAGAGGAACATCATTGTGATCCCGAAGTCTGTTACTCCGTCCCGCATCAGGGAGAACTTCCAGGTAAGCTTTGATGGAAAAGCCTGAAACTCCTTGATGCTGGAAAACGTTCCGACTTATCGTGTTTGAAATTCATTTTATTTACGATGCCAGGTGTTTGACTTTGAACTGAGCGACGATGAAATGAAGACCATTTTAAGCTACAACAGGAACTACAGGGTTTGTCCCATTGAGTGGTGAGTGCTTTATATTATAAACAATATCCATGTAGTCTCTGTACATATGACATGAGAATTACAGATGGATAACTTTCCCTCTTTCCCTTTTTTTTCCCAGGAGTCTGAAGCACAGAGATTATCCGTTTAATGCTGAGTACTGAAAGTGAAGAACGGCACAAAAACCACGGGGTCGATATACACTTTTCTTTCTTAAATACTAAAGCTGTGATTAACTTCAATACACACCTTCACCGTGGTGATAAGACGACGCAGTGTGATTGTTAAATGCTCACTTATCTTCAACGTAAAAGTTCTCTAATCTTTTAAACTGGGCTAAAACAGCATTAACCTTAACCTTTAGTGCTTTTGTTGCTTTGAATCTCAAAGATTGAAAATAAGAAGACATCATACAATCTAGACTAATATACTGTATATCCAGTATCCTCTTTTGGCATATTAGTGGCCTGTAACAACATATCCACACTTTATATTATTTTGTTTCAAGTTTACATCAGCATTGTCAGATTGTGCAAAGTTTTTGTTATTATTGTTGCTATTTGCCTTAATGGAGAACACTTGATATTTCACCATGAATGCTGCAACCCACCTGAAAGCACTTACTTTTAAATCCTCCATCATTTTTTCCCTCTTTAGGTCCCATAATTATTCAAAGTTTACTTCTGATCTGTGCGAAAGAAATTCAGTAGAAATGAAAGGATACGTGATTTTTGATATAGATCAAATCAAATGAAACATTAAGGAAGTGTAATTAATTGATGGCACTGCCCCAGACAAAATAACCTGAAGCATCGTTCCACATTTCACTTTATTTTTAACCAAGCACATGTATGTTAAGAGTAATCTTAATGCACATTTCTGAGAATGATGTATGTGAAGTCTGTTTTTGGAGGAACAGATTGGAAAGTTGTCAGTCGTACTCATGTCTGAAATTATTTTTATTATTGACTCCTTATTGTTCTCAAAATGATGATGTTTCAGATTTAATTTGATTTCATTCTACTTGGGTACTTTTAGGCTTTTGGATTGATGAAACATCCAAAATAAAGTTGAAGCTTCAATCATGGTTCTGGTGTTTGTTCTGAAATAAATAAATAAATAAATAAAAAACACCAAAGTGTTGCGCAGTTGTTTCATGCCTTTTAATGCAAAATCAAAACAGCCGATTATAGACACAATTCTGAAAGAAACACTTCATTTGAATTAAGAGGTATGCATATGCAGTGCTTGTATATAAGTGCTTATATATTTTAATTACATAAACCAGTTTAATGAACATTTTATGAAACAATTTGTTGTTGCATATTAATAATGTGAAAGGAAGAGATTCCAAAAAAAAAATCTAAAAATGAAAAAAAAAAAATCAATTAATACTAGACATTTAATAAAACAAAACTGATCAACATATACTCTTCATTTGGTAGAAACCCAACACTCCCCATCACCCTGAGTAAAAAACACCATCCATGTTGTGAAGCATGGTGGTGGTAGCATCATTTTGAGGGTTACAGAAGGGCTGGTTTGAGTATTTCGGAAACTGCTTCTCTTGGCAATTTCACACACGGCAGTCTCTAGAGTTTACACAGAATGGTGCGGAAAACAAAACATTGAGTGAGCGACAGTTCTGTGGGTGGAAACGCCTTGTTGATTAGACAGGTCAGAAGAAAATTGCCAGATTGGTTTGAGCTGCCAGGAAGGAAATAGTAACTCAAATAATCACTCTTCACAACCATGGTGAGAAGAAAAGCATCTCAGAATGCACAATGGATCAAACCTTGAGGTGGATGAGCTACAACAACAGAAGACCACATCAGGTTCCACTCCTATCAGCCAAGAACAAGAATCTGAGGCTATCATGGGCACAGACTCACCCAAACTGGACAGTTGAAGATTAGAAAAAAAAATCACCTGGTCTTTTTTCCAGGCTTCAGCTGTCCAGTTTCAAGACCTCTGAAGGTATGCTGTGGTATCTGGCACCAAGACTTTAGCAGCAGATGGGGCCTCCATGGATCGGACGTGTTTGTCCAGCACATCCCACAGATACTCGATCAGAGTGCGAACTGGGGAGTTTAGAACGCGCCCATGACCCTGTTGCCGGTTCACCGGTTGTCCTTCCTTGGACCACTTTTGGTACGCATTAACCACTGCACACCGGGAACACTCCACAAGACCTGCCGTTTTGGAGATTCTCTGACCCAGTCGTCTAGCCTTCACAATTTGGCCTATATCAAAGTTGCTCAGATCCTTACACTTGCCCATCTTTCCTGCTTACAACATATCAACTTCAATAACTGGCTGATCACTTTCTGTTTTTTTCCCTTTTTAATGTTATGTTTGGTGTATAGTTCCAACAGAAGTCCATTTCAGTTCCAGGTTGTAACTACAAAATGGAGAAAGGTTCAATGGGGCTGAATACTTATGCACGCTACTGTAATTGCCTGAGATAAGAATTTGGCGACATCAGCTGGTCAGATGCTGTAAGTACAGCAAAGAAAACTAAGCAAAAACGGCGAAATTCTATTAAGTAAAAGACGTTTTGTAGTATTTTTTATATTACTATTTACTTTTTTTTTTTTTTTTTCGTTGATCAATTTGTCATTTATATAAAAGGTTTAGAAGCGTTTTTTTCACACATCACTGCTTGGACGTTTATTTTGAAATGCGTTAGCAAGGCAGCCTGACTACCTGTTTTCGTGTTCACAGCAGCACACCTCGAAACCTTTTAAACACTTTATCTGTTTACATCCAAAGCTCTAACCATGATGCAATTCCTTGTGAGTATTTGTGTTGTTTGTGTATCTAAATAATATTAATCTTTACGAAACATTAAATCCTTAAATTAGCTTGCTAGTTAGGCGGATAGCTAGTTAACTTAGCTTGTTAGCTCGTGAGGTTAGCAAACATGTCTGTAGATAATGTTGGATAATATAACAGACCATGTAAAGATAAATAATTTTACAGATTTAAGATGATTAACGAGTCTGAAACATTTAATAAATGGGGAAATTGTGTAGTAAGGCGTGTGTTTGTGTGTGTTTTGCAGGTTGGCTTCACTTTGGGAAATGTGGTGGGGATGTATCTTGCACAAAACTATGAGGTAAATTTATTTATTTCTGAATTTCATCATATTAATACAAATTAAAACATTAAGTAATGAGAATGTACAGTTTTAACTATTCAACATGACAAAAGAATGTTGTTGGATGCTTCCAAACCAACTGCAGAGATATTTTTCTAAATGCAGAATCAATAGAATCAATAGATAGAAGTGTTTCTTACAAACATTACAAACACAAGAAGTGTTATTACTAACATTATTGAATCAAAACAAGGAATAAAACACATCTGGTATGTTAAGTGTGTTAATCATTATTTTCCCTATACCAGCACGTCATACTTTTTTTTATCCATTTATAGTTACATTTGAGTTAGTTCCTGTTTTCATTTACGTTATAGCAGCTATAAACAGTCGTTCTCTCAACAGCCTTTCTTTTTTTCTCTCTTGAACTCGCAACGAAGCATAAACTCCTCTGTCCTGAAGATATCCGAAGAATTAACATTACAGCTTTACAGAGCGCTGACACTGGAGACTCCCTCCATAGATGTTAAATAAACGACTGCTTACGTCAAGAAAACTTCACTATATCAACGATTACACACATTTTTATTTGTTTATTTTGTTTTTACTTCAGTGCACACGAGCATTTTTTCAGTCTTGCTGGAAAATCAATGTGTTAAAAAAGCACCAAAATGAATGTTTAGCTTTATTTTTATTACTTAACACATTCGCACTCGTTTTCTAACTTCTTCATAGACTTCTTCAGCTTAAAGTAATAAATGTATAAATGTGTTAAATCACACACTGATAGCGTTTATCTGCAGAACATCTGCACCAGGACTCATCACTAGTTTCTGTAAAAAGTCAAATTCCGACTCAAAGACTGGATTTCACGCAGTCGTATTTCAGGCCGCGCTTCCATGACGATCAGCGTTCCCAGGTCTCCGGGAATCAGGATACTTTGTGATCACTTCCTCCTGTTTTGTCTCAAATAACTTAAACAGATTTATGATTAAAATGTAGTATACGACAGTAAACACACATGACATACAAGTCATTCATGTCCTGTTGAATCTGCGTCAAACTGTTGGCTGAAAAAAGAAAAACCAATCTTGCAATAAGTCTAACTTACAACCTGCAAATAATTATTCATCAAAACAAACACCAGTTCTTGTTTTATTTATTCTTTTGTTCAGGTATCTGTCTAATAGCCTAATTGTTTCTTCTCTTTCTTTTTTCTCCGTACCAAAGGTTCCGAACATCGCAAAGAAAATCGAGGCCTTCAAAAAAGACGTGGAAGCGAAGAAAAAACCTCCGGAGTGAAGCCGATGCTAATGAATCGTTGATCTATTTATTATAGTAAAAGTACACGCGGATGATGTTGATGATGCTTCGTTGAAATAAAAAGAAAAACATTTTAGATCACATTTGTGTTAAAGAAGCCCAGATTTTCAATCAGCAGTGTCTAAAACTAAGTTAGTGCTTTAATTTGATATATATATATATATATATATATATATATATATATATATATATATATATATATATATATATATATATATACACACACACACACACACACACATACACATGTATTTACTAATATTTGTTAAGTTCTGCTTTATATTTGTTACATTTTCATGCACATTGATGGATCTGTTAAAACATTTATGGATGATCTGTATAAAAGTGGAACAGATTGTCCCTGAGAGTGATCTCAGTCTCCTGATAGACTTTGGGTCCAAATAAACAAGTTTTAGTTTTTTTTTTTTTTTAATTTAATTTGTATATAAGAAAGTGTAAGTGCACTTCATAAACCCAGTAAAAGGCTTACAGGGTAATATTTTTAACCTTTTAAGCCTTTTACTGTGCGATATTTTAAAGTGCGATATTTTAAAGTGAAAGGCTATACACTAAGAGTGATCATGAACTCATACAGTTCGTTAGCTTTATGAAATATATTTTTAAAAGCACTTCTGGTAAGACTGGTTAAACAAACGGTGTTTTATTTCACTGAGTTGTTAGCACAGATGAAAACTGGAAATTGTAGTCAATGTGTAACAATGACTTAGGAATAAATACACCAGGGAATTAATCACTGCTGTGTCTTTCTCTCTGATGCTTCATGATGCTTCATGATCTTTATTCTTAACTGCTTTAACAGCTGAAAGAGCCAAACATCACTGCTACACAATATGATGATGAATTATTAAAAAAAAAAAAAAGAGTAAGATCCAAATTATGTAAATGAACTTTTAAGATTGAATACTACAAATGACAAATAACACGATTACAGATAAAATATTTACAGATTTCATACCTTTGTCTAATTTACTGTTAAATACATTTTCCTCATTATTGCTCATTATTGTTATTGTTCATAAATTGTTCATAAACACACAATGCCTTATATTACATCTAAACAACTAACCTCAGCCTCAGTGTAAGCATAATATCAGTGTATTGACATACTTTGCAAATAAAAATGATACATACAAGAATTAAGATTAATCAATTTATCAATTTAAGATTACCAATCTAAAATTAAACTGATATAGTTTTATAAACAGATAAACATAACGATTATTTTATCTCTATTTTATAGAGATAAAATACACTATTAATTACACTATTGTATGAAAACTTTGGCTGCAGTTCTGAATATGACCAGCAGGTGGCAGCATTATCAATGGAATAATAAAAGCTTCTTCAATATGACATTACCCATACTTTTTTAAATATAATTTTTAAAGAGATATATCCTCAACATATTTACTTTTTCTATAACACGTGTAAACAATAGATGTGTAAATGTGAAAATAAAGAATAAATTACTTATTATAATATTCATTTAACTTGGAATTGCAAACTTGGGATGCAAAGATTGTCATTAAAACATAATTAACTGCATACAGAACAAACTTTCTCTATATAAACAGGGAAGGAAAATATAGAATATAATTATAATTAATAACAGTGGGGGAATATGGACACAAACACATAGTCAAACTGTCATCATACACTATAGTATTTAAGGATTTACTGCTCAAAGGCTTGAATATAAACTTTTAAGTGCAAATGATTAATATTACTATTGCATGTTTTCTAAAACAAAGCTCATTCGGTAAAAAAAAATTGCAGTAACTAATTAAAGTGTATCAGTAATAGAATAGCATGATCCACAAGAGGGAACTCGAAAGAGTCGGATCTTTGAGTCGACTCTTACATCCGAAGAGACATTTTTAGACAAAGTGTTAGAGTCAGTGATGCCTTCTTTAAAAAATTATAATTTTTTGTTTATTTCTTGATAACTGCCAATTTGATGCAGACCAAGTTGTTTCGGAGCCGAATGAGTCGAGCAATAGATTTTAACTCAATAAAAAGAGCCATCTGAGAGTCGAATAAGATGATCTGATTCACTGAGAAGAGCCGTTTGGGAGTCGAATGAGTCGAGAAATAGATCTGACTCACTAAAAAGAGCCGTTTGCGAGTCGAATCAGTCGAGCAATAGATTTTAACTCACTAAAAAGAGCCATTTGAGAGTCGAATAAGGTGATCTGATTCATTGAGAAGAGCCGTTTGGGAGTCGAATGAGTCTGATATGAATGAGTCGAATGAGCAATAGATTTTTAACTCACTAACAAGAGCCGAAATTCATTTAACCTCATAAGCTTTCTGTTTCTGTTTCTCTTTTTTTAGGACGTGTTACAAAATACGAGTTACAAGAAGTGAACTATAGCACTAATACTTCCGGTATTGGCGGTGACAGTCGCGCGCATGCGCAGTCAATACAGGAAGTGGACGCTGTAACTGTTGCTGCTGCTGCTGCAGTTCCCCAGCGAGTGGAGCGTCCAAGCGGCAGCTGCTTTCCAGTTTCTCATCGAGTTTAAAGTCTAAATCTTTGCAAAGATGATTTCTCTTACTGACTCACAAAGTAAGACCATTATAGCATATATCCGGTTCAGTTAAACTGTACAGCAGGGCTGGGTTTATAAGCTAATGACTAGCATCAGGCAGCACTCAGCTAACTCCCTCCTACAAACTTATCAGTGTAATGACAGTGTTGTGTGTTTACTGTGTGTTTACAGATCATTAGGAACAGATGTGGGTCTTTTACATCATGTAATGGCAAAATATGACTTAATACTACACTCAGGCCTTGATTATTTGCCCTCTGCCTTCATATAGCATGAGCAGTAATGTTCAGCTGCAGTGTAATGTTCATGTTTTATATTCTTTAGACAGATTTTATTAATCAATAATCATGTTAAAGACAAAACCCACCTGTTTGACATTTGAGCTTTCCTTAAAAAGAAAAAAACATCAGCTTTTCTCACTACATTATGTGTGATTTGTATCTGTCAGGTTTCTGTCACCTAAATATGACATCATAAAGTTAAACTCCACCCTGAACCACATTAAATGTCTGTATATCGAAACATTTGTGTTATTAGTGTGAAAGTTGACGTTTTGGAGCAGAGCATACAGATGAAGACGTGAGAGAGCTGGACAGACTGAAAGATTAAAGCGCCGCTGCATCACGCTCTTTCAGTAGAGGTGAAGTGAGGGTTAAATCCCACTGCAAAGCTATCAGCAGCTAGGTGAAAGGCATTGTGGGTAATGTTAGGAAAGTGACAACAGACCAGCATTTCGATGAAAGAGGTTTAAACGAAAGACATCTCGGACGCTGTGGAAGATCACGTGTTGATTGTAAAGATGAATATACGAGTCGTTCGGGGTGGAGTTTTGCTTTAAGAGGATTAATGTACTAAACGTGTAGTAAAGCTTCGTTTTATTCACGTTGCAGAAATCGGGATGGGACTGACGGGCTTCGGAGTGTTCTTCCTGTTCTTTGGGATGATTCTGTTTTTCGACAAGGCACTCCTCGCGATTGGAAACGTAAGTGTTGACATCTCAGTCTCAGGATGTGTTCATCTGATACTCTGTAGAAGATCAGACCTGACCGATTTTCCAGTCTGATCTTTCAACATAGATCAGATCGGGGACACGCGAACACGAGACCAATTATCTCCATCATGGCTGCCATATTTTGTATGAAAAAAAAACAACAACAACAAAGAGTCGAGTCGGCTCGGTTTGGACCGTCAGGACCTCAGAAGGTGGTGATTAATTTTCTAGAACAGCAGCTCTGACTGTAGTGCAGCTGATATTACAGGTTTATATTAAAATGATTAAAAAAAAATACATGCTTAAACATTGATATGGTGAAGTTTTCTGTAAGAAGAAAATGTTTTGAACATTTATGGAAGGACTCTCTGGTGTAGATTTAAGATTTGAGCAAAAAAGAAATATTTATTTTTATATATTTTTAATATATTTTTAATATAAAGTAATTAATATATAAAATTAGTATATTTGTATATTATAATTAATATTTTAATATATTTTATATATATATATATATATATATATATATATATATATTTTTTTTTATAAATTATTGATGGCTACATCCTTTAAAAATAGTAAAAAAAAATAAATAAATAAAAAACGTTTTTGCAGTTTTCTTAACCTAATAAGTTTCTGTTTGAATTTAGAAATATAATCTATATTATAATAATTAAGTAGAAATATAATCTAAATTATTTTTTAACTCTTTGTCATGAATATCTCTGAGAAACGTGCAGCTGTTGAGTGACGTGTCTTGATATGGATTCCCAAATACACACACGCAAAAAGTTTTGCTCACTTTCTGGCCTCATGATGGACATGAAGTCTGTATCTTTATTATTTTTTTTACATTTATGTACTAATTTATTTTAAAAAGTGCAGTATAGTAGAGCAGCAATGAGCCTTGAGTAGAAGGTGAACGTTGCTCATAACATTTCTGACTAATATTAAAAAAAAAACTTAACAGTGCAAATCAAGACCTAGCAATGTTAAGATCACTAACAGGTTTGGATCATAACGTCTAGTTTTGAACGTACAGACGTGTGATTTAATCCTGTGAGAGCGTGTTCTCGGTACTGGGGTGTGATGCTGTACGTTCATGTTTACACTTAGTCACGTGACGGATCTTGATCGTGTACACTGTACGAGAGAAATCCTATCAGCATGATCATGTGACTGCTGCTCACACTGTTCCTCAGTGAGTTTCTGACATCAGAAGCCTAGCTAGCGCTGTTAAACTAGCATCAGCGTGACGTGGTTGCTTAGTAACCATATATTTATGTACTGTAGCCTGCGTGCGTTCAGTTCATTGACCATGTTATTTCACATAGTTTGACTCGAGTGGTCACTGAGAGAGAAAAAAATCACAAACCCCCCTCAACAGTGCCACCTTGTGGATATATTCTTTTACTCTTGTGAATTATCAGCCAGTAAAACGGTTATTTTAAGAATGAAGCAGCGTTCACGCTCCTGAGACGTCGACCCAGAATTTCTCACGTGGCATACGGAGTTATCAGAGACCCTCGGTTTTAACTCGCAACCAAGATATTCTGTCACGATGAGCCATTTTTGTTGTGTTTAAAGCAGAATTAATGCTAACATTAAGCTAAACTGGTTTAGTCAGAAATCACTTCAATTCACTTCAAGTATGCAACTTTAAAAGGTGAAAACAGCTGCAAGGTTTGCGCAGGTTTATATAAACACGCTCGTTCAAATATGTTATCGTTTCTATAGTAACGGCTCATCCACAGGGACTCGTACAGCAGAAATGTCGTTCTTTAACACATTTTTAAAAAAATTAGCGTTGGTAAATTGCTGTTGTAACTCTGCTTCATTACTCGCGTGGTCATTGTTGATTATTTTCCTGTAGCAGCGTGATCCTTATATAGCTACCAGAAATACCGTGATGAACCAGAAGCCGTGATATTGAGGTACACGGTTACAGCGCAGTTATTTTCCGTATCGTTTGCAGGATCACCATTTTTACAGATTACTAACTTTCCTGGAAATGTCTAACGAGCTCTTATAACTTTCTCACGCTCTGTTTTTTTTCTCGTCTTCCCAGATTCTGTTTGTGGTGGGCCTGGCGTTCGTCATCGGCCTGGAGAGGACCTTCAGATTCTTCTTCCAGAAGCACAAGATGAAGGCCACCAGCTTCTTCCTCGGGGGCGTGTTTGTCGTGCTGATCGGATGGCCAATCGTCGGAGTGGTGCTGGAGTTTTACGGCTTTTTCCTTCTGTTCAGGTGAAGATCTTAATCAGGATCTCGTCAGGATCGTAACGCTGTTGAATCCTGGATTCTGATTAGCAAGGTGTTGATTCATTTTCTATAACAGCAGCTCTGACAGTAGTGCGGGCTTATATTAATGCGCTCATTCGGATACGTTATCGTTACCATAGTAACAGCTCAGTCTCAGGGCCTCGACCCTCCACGTTAGCAAACGTCTGCGTAATTTAATGAAGGAGTCTCCAGTGTCAGCGCTTTGTAACAGTCAGAGGTAAAGCTGTAACTTGTGAAAGTCTTCTCGACTACTGAACCTACTTTAAATGTAACTATAAAGGGATAAAAAGTATGACGTGTCGTTCTTGAATAATTTTTATTTAAGAATTGCTAAATTGCTGTGGTGTAAGAGGAGTAAAACGCTAGAGGACGTGTGCTGATGGGAAAAGAATCCACTTGAGGCTGATGACAGTAACTCCAGGGTTGATTGTTTTCCTGGAACAGCACAGCACTGAATGTGTTATTGCGTACAGAGCTGATAGCTGATTGAGCAGGACAGCAGTTTAGACTCGCAGGTGGCTGTGAATCGTTATGAATGTGTCACTGTCTGCAATACGGATATCACAGGGTTTAAATATTTTATTTTTTAAATATGTTTTACTAAAGTTTCATGTCTCTCATCTCATACATTCTGTGAGAGTTGCAGTGAATCATGGCTTGTGTAGAACGTGATCCAACACGCGTGAATCATTTTTAATAAATCTAAAACCGGGCCAGAATTTAGTTTAGTTCAGTTTGAGTTTTCTTCAGCTTCATGTTTTTTTAATCCTGATGAAATTAATCCTCTCTCTCTCTCTCCCTCTCCCCCCCCCCCCTCTCTCTATCTTCGTTTCTCTCTCTCTCTCCCGATCTCTCTCTCTCTCTCTCTCTCTCTCTCTCTCTCTCTCTCTCTCTCTCTCCATCTCTCTCTCTCTGTCTCTCTGCCTCTCTTTCTCTTTCTCCCTCTCTCTCTCTCTGTCTATCTGTCTCTGTCTGTCTCTGTCTCTCTCCGTCTCTCTCTGTCTCACCCCATCTTTCTCTCTCTTTCTTTCTCTCTCTCTCTTCCCATGTGTGTGTGTGTGAAGGGGTTTCTTCCCAGTGGTTATCGGTTTCATCAGGAGGATACCCATCCTCGGCTCCTTGTTGAATCTGCCCTTCATCAGTGGGGTAAGTGTGCTAGTGCTCTACACTGACCTGAGCCACAGTTAGAACGACTGAACCCCCCAAAAAAAAACAAACAAAAAAAAACATTCTTCTAATTGACACGTGTTGCGTAGCCTTTACACAACCTGCACTTTATCCTTTGTGGTTTTTTATGTTTATGTTAATTAGATCCTAAATACACTAAATTATTAACCAGGATTCAAAGCGTATCATATCATATAAGCTAGTCATATCAATAACTTTATTTACTCTAGAAGTCAGAATAATGAAAAATAAAGGTTTGTTATGCGAACAAAGCCTTTAAGCATGAATCAGTTTTATTTATAATGCTTTTAACATGAGATATTTCACACCTTCATGTTTTTTTCTGGACAAATCAGTAACCCGGGCAGCAGGAGAACCGCGTTTCATATCTGTGTTATTAGTTTTCTGTTCATAGTCGACCAGTTTATTAGGTGTAATTAATATTATTATATTAAAATTGGTGTTAACTTTTTTTTTGTACGAGTCTCTTGGCGCTGTAGACACAAATATAAGCCAGTATATATCATTAAAAAAAAACAGTTTTGTAAATATTCATATTTTCATTTTAAACTTGATTATTTCTGGAAAAAAATGATAAGATTTCAATGATTCATCCTCGTACCTGTCCAATCTCTGTCCAATCAAGCGTGCTCTAGAACACATTTGTCCCGCCCCCATGAACAGACTGTGTGTATTGCTTGGTATGTTTTATGGTGGAGCGACGCACTACTCATTCCCTGCTCACCACCTGCTGCACTACACACATTAACCAGCGATGCGTCCTGCTCATCAGTAAGAACTCTTGTTGCTAGTTACCTACTATTTTAACGAATTTTACGAATCAGCAGTGAGCAGAAATGTGAAAACGGTGATGAACCCGAGCAAAATACGGAAAAGTACAGCGCAAAATACAGTGTCACAACAGCTCTGCTGTCAGCATGGTAAGCCAAGACAGACGTGGCTTCACAGAATCGTCCCCTTCCCGGGAATTTGAGTTTTCACGTATTTTTATTAGCATTAATGCATAACGATCTCGTCATGCCCTGGGATCGAGTTGAGACTAAAAAGAACTAAAGCGCCGCTGCATCACACTGTTGAGGATGTATCGAAGCGAGGGCTAATGCTGCATTCGATTAAAGCTCTTTCTGACCTCAGAGTAGAAAAATAAATCACCCTCAACTGGGAATTCCTTCTTGGAACCCAGAGTTCAGCGTTCACATCCTAAATAATCAGTAAGTAAAATATCAGTTCACTATTTTAAATGTGTTTATAGCGGTGTTTGCTTTACATCAGTCAACGTAGACACGTTAGTTGGTTTAATCTATAACACTGATCACACACTCATAATAAAAAAAACATACGCTTTCACGGAGGCGTCCATGTTTTTTCCCCATCTCCTAGCTAAAGGGGCGTTCACACATACAGCGACCCAGAGACACTTCTGGCGGCTTCCGGCGACACGAGCGACAGCGATCGTTGGCAACTGGATGTGGGCGTGTCCGGTGACACGACAAACTTAACTTCATGCAAATATGGAGAGACTTGGTGCAGCACTTGGTCCAACGGGAGTGAAGACAGTAGAGTGCACGTGATCCGTCTCCGTCAGACACTGTAGTGCAGAAAAGATGGAGGACAAATGAATTCTAGCGCTTAGCAATTGGCCAGTCTTATTCAGAGATGATATATCTCTGGTCGCATAGAGAGACGCAAAAAAAAAATGATGTATGGAAAAACGTATCTGACATTGTGGGCATTCCAAGTAAACTGATTAATGCATTTAATAGCCTGGAATATTAGCTTTAATTATTACCCATGTCAGACGCGTGTGACATGACAAATAGCATATCATACCATGATTAGCTGAGTAACCTTACCTCATAGGCGATCAGATTTGGTTGATTAAATCCTAAAAGAATGCATTTCAAACCAAGTCCTGTCCAGCCTGAAGTAGTGCTGGAACCGGACCTCATCCAGCCGCAGCTCCTGTTCCAGCCGGTGGTCCTCGCCATGCTGCCTGATTCTCCGGCATCGCGTATGATGTGGGCTGTGGTGGGTGAACAGTTAAGGCTCTGGGTTACTGATCAGAAGGTCAGGGGTTCAAGCCCCAGGACTGTCCAGCTGCTGCTGTTGGGCCCTTAACCACATCCAGGGGTGCCGTATCATGGCTGACCCTGCGCTCTGACCCCCAGCTTCCTAGCAAGCTGGGATTTCATTGGCTCTGTACTCATACTCTGCACAATGACAATAAAATTGAATCTTAATAAGATGCATATTTACACTGGAGAGTTTTATATACAAATGCTCTGCCTCCAGAATGTTTAATTTCAGCAGCAAGAAATCTGATTTGTTGTCAAAAGCGCTATGCTAGTTGCGCCAACCGCTGAGGGCAACCAGTAGGAACGCCTTCACAGTACAGCGACCGGGGACTTGCAGGAGTAAAATCACTGCGTGTGTGAACATACAGCAAGAAATAACGTAATAAATCCAAGTTCAGGCTTCCGAGTTAAGTCGAATGCAGCATTAATCCCGCTGCAGCACTGTGAGCTGTGAGTGGGGAGTCGAACTGCATTGTGGGTAATGTAGGAAACCTTCGAAGAGCAACCTGGCAATGAGAAACGTTTCAACCAAATGAGAATTTCTTTATAAATAAAGATTCTTTACTCACAATAAAGAATCGTGTGTGTGTGTGTGTGTGTGTGTGTTTGTGTCCGCGCACGTGTTTGAATTTGTCTTTGTTGTTTTCTTAAAGCCTTCGTAACTCTGAGTGGACAGTGAGCAGTCTCGGTCAGTCACTGCTGCTTTCCCTCCTGCATGTGCGCACGAACTCACCCTGTCTGAGATCATTACATCACTTCCCCTCAGGTCACATGCTCACGTTGTACATTTATACCACAGCGCTGTTCAGTTCTGGATTCTGATTGGCCGGACGGAAATGGCTATGTTAATGGGTTATGTTAACGTGCTCGTTCTAATACGGTATCGTTTCTATGGTAACAGCTCCTTCACAGAGACGTGTACAATTAAACGGATCGACGGTTGATGAAGTGACGTTTTCTTAAAGTTAGGAGATGTCGGTTTAACATTATTGGAAGGAGTCTCCAGTGTCAAGAACATTAAAAAGTAACTATAAATGGATAAAAATCATGATCATCATTTATTAATAAGTTTAAAAATACATATTTTATCAAATTGCTGTGGTATAACTGGTGGAGGAATAAACACACATGTCCTGTTACAGGAAAGTAATCAACTTTGGTGTGGTAACAGTAACTCAGAGTAGCTTCATCACACCAAAGTTGATTGTTTTCCTGTAACAGCACACCCCCATGTTAGTGACGTTATACGTTTACCCTATATACTTTCTGATTTTCATCAACAGCTCTCCGTTCATTCATTTCAGTCCATCCCATTGGTGTGAAAAATCCTGTACTCTTTTTTTGTTTACATTTTTTTTTATCTTTTATCTTTGGATAATTCTTTTTTTCTTTCTCTTTCACAGTTTGTGGACAGAGCGGGCGAGAGCAACAGCATGGTATAACGGACACTGTGCGTTCCTTTCTCCTTATTTATGACGGATTCCTGAAACAAACTGTTATAAGGTCATGTTCTAAAAGCCATGCCGATTCTTTCACTTTTAAACTGTGTGTGTGTGTGTGTGTGTGTGTGTGTGTGTGTGAATGATTTTTTTTTTAATCCTATGGAAAGCCAATCCTTGTGTGTGGGAACTGAAACAATCCAGCGTGTGGAGTTATTTATATATGTATTATAAGGCCTGTTATTGGTGTAACAAAAAAAAAAAAAGAAGAAGATGAAAAATCTCTCCCTGTCCTTCCTGATGTTCGTGGAGGGAATGAGCGGTGCTGTGTGTGAGACGATGAACAACAGCCGGAGGTTTGTTCTGTTACACTGACGCCACTTTGCTTTGGTTTGCTTGAGCTCAGAGTCGGACACCACGACGACGCTAACGTCTCTAACGTGGGCTGTTAATGATCTTTATTTTTTACAAATTTATTTTGTATCAAAGTATTGAGATACTGTTGAGTAACACTTGCTTGAACTTTGTAAATACAGCTTAAAAAACCACAACGCTGATCGTTTGTCTCTTCAGTCATTCACAGACAGATTAATTAATGAATTAATTGACACACTCACAGTGCACTTGAGGATTTTATGTTTCATATTTATACCACAAAAAAAAAACAGTCAACAGCAGTCTTTTTGGGGACTGAGAGCAAATAAATAATCATTTTTCTTATTCTTCATTTATTTAAAAATTTTTATTTTAAAGTATTTTTTTCTTTATTTTAAATATATTTCCCTTCATTTATCCTAAATATATTTTTTCTCATATTTCCTTTTGTCATTTATTTTAAACATTTTTAAGGTGTTAATACTTTTGCCACATTTTTAGTGAAAGCACTGCTTTGCCTTTTTTAAGGTTTATGACTTTTCTTTTTATTTTAAGGGTGCCAATAATTTTGAAGGGCTCTGTATACTGTAAGTAATTTTGTAGTATGGTGTAACTATTTTAATTCTCTATAAAATTCAGATGGTTCAATTTTTTAACGTTTTTCAATTGCATGATTTAGGATGAATTTGATTTTTATTTTAATGAGCAACAATAAATAATTTTAATAAATTAGACACTGATGAGTTTTAGAAAATGCTCTTTAACAGGACTTTAGACTTGAAAAAAATCTGATATTTGGAAGAAACTACAGAAGTGTTATAAAGCCAGCAGTTGCGGTAGACCTTAAAATTTGATCATAGTAAAAATATTAATTACCAAAATTAAAACATTTCATTTTTATGAGTAGATTTAATTAGGTTAAAGTCAGGTTATCTTTTTTTTAAACCTTCTTCAACATATTAAATGTAAATATTGTCATAATGCATGAAGGTTATAAAAAATATCCCATACTTTGGAGCAACATTAAGATTATTATTGTAAAAATTGTAAAGAATATGGCACAAGCTTGATTCCTGCCTGGAGTTTGTACACCAAAAGTCAGGCTAGACTTGACACTGGGTCAAAATCAGGGATTAGTCAGAGAAACAACAAAGAGAACAAGGATAACTCTGAACATGATGCTTCCACCACCGTGCTTCACAGTAGGGATGGTGTTCTCAGGTTGTTGGGTTTACACCAAATGTAACATTAGGGCCTTTCGCACTGCTTTAGTTCCAGAACTAAATTTACAGGACTAAAGTACTGGGCGATTTTGCGCGAACTATTTCCCAATACCGTTTAAAGGGCTGCATTCGCACCGACAGCGGGCACTAGGAAGTGATGTAAGCTGGTCGACAGCGATGTCATTTGTGCGCGGCGTTCAACGACGGAAACAAAGAACAATGTAAACAACCGGAGGATGGAGTACGCTGTGATCGGAGCTGTGTTTTCGTTGTGTCTCGCGTCCATCTATCGCTGTTCTCCATACTTGCGGAATAAGTCGACACTACAGTATGTTTACACAGCGTTTTAAATCATGGCGTGTGAGGGCGTTTTCGTACGCGTTTGGCCAATCAACGTCTACTTACGTCACGGATAGTACCAGTTGTGCTGGTTAGACTCTGCTCCGGAGTAGGAGCTAATTTGATTCTCGAAAAAGGCAGTCGGTACTAAATTCACACCCAGTTCCGGAGGTGCGAAAACGCCAAAAAGTGGGTAGTTCCACAATTAGTTCAGGTACAATGAAAAGGTTCCCGCGGTGCGAAAAATGTTCAATTCATTCCAAAAAATCATTCCTTACAGAAATAATAGTCTTGTTAGTGGACACGCCCACCAGTACTTTTAGAGGTAAACTGTAAAATGGAGGTACGTTGTTCTTTTTTCCTCTTCTAACACAACCACTCAGTCCATAATTCTAGGTTTGAAATAAAATCTACAGGTGAAAGGGAAATTGATAAAGAGAGCCACAGCAGTTATTAATATGATTGATGTTGGCTAAAAAAGGCAAGAGGAAATGGTGTAGTGTCGTTAATAACCTCGGGTCAGAGAGACGGTCAATACAGTGTCCAGAGGAGACCGTCATCAATCCCGGGTGAGTGGGGAAGCCCTTTCATCAGACGGCCATTCATAAAAAAACTAACCAGACCGTGTGTGTGTGTGTGTGTGTGTGTGTGTGTGAGAGAGACAGAGAGAGCCGCTTCACCGATCTCACTGTAAACACATTCATATTTCTACAGACGTGTCAGACGTCTACAGACGTGCTTTGTAAGAGGCACCGCTTCGTAATATAAATACCTTCTAATATATAATCTACTTCTCAAGATAAATATATCAAAAATATTATTTATACAATATAATAAATGATATTTCTAACTCGTAATATTTCTAAATCATCACAGTGATCAGTATCAGAAAAGCTATTTACCAATCTGTAATTTTTAAATATAAAATATATAAAATGTTATATTATATTATTTTGAAATATTGTATGTATATTATATTTCTAAATATTTCATATTACATCATCATTGTGTGCTGAGTGCCAGAAAAACTATATAATAAGCTATTTATAAATATATTTATCATAAATATATAATATATAAATATATCATCTATCTATTTTATTATAATGAATAATGTTGTATTACAACCTCTGAATAAATTCATTATCTGTTATAATGCATTCATAAGGCATTATTCACATATCACGTTATTAATTAAAAAAAAAAGCTTTATTTAAAAAAAGGCATTACACTTTATAGTACTGTTTATAATGCATGTATACACTGTTAACCGAATGCACTGTAAGCAGTGTTTATAACACATTATATTAATACCAAGTGCTTGGTTTCCATGGTAACGATGTTATATCATGAGCAATTATGTTAACAATTCATAATGCGTAATAATTATTGTGTTAAATACATTTCATAACAATGTGTGTAATACCTTATACGCTTTATAACATGTTTATGTTCATAGTTCATTATAACCTTTGACCATATGACCACTTATAACCATCTTATAACCTTCATGCAAAGTGTTACTGATATTATTTCTAAATATAATATTTATATAATATTTATAAATATCTTATTACATCGTGCTGAGTATCGGAAAAGCTAATTAATAATTAATTTATAAATATATGATAATACATTAATTATTTATTATACATTATAGTAAATTATTATAATGTATAATTAATTATTCTACATTAATAATTAATTAATGTAACAAATAATATTTCTAAATATTATTTTTATATATATTTTATAAACAGTGTATTGTCGCTGAGAACCGGATATCAGAAAAGTTATTTAATAACCAATTTATAAATAAATATTATATAACATTAATAAAATATATTACAGTATTTAAAAAATGACTTAAATATTACTTAATTATTCATATTTATTCAGAATTATTATATTTATATGAAATAATAAATAGTTTATTACATCATCTCTGAGGACTGGGTATCAGAAAGGATTTGATTTTCACAAACATGTCTTATAACAATGTTTTTATCATGTAACTGTAAACTGTACTGCAGGGATGGTGCTATTTATTTATTTGTTTGTTTGTTTATTTGTTTATTTATTAATTCATTTATTGCTAAAGGTGTACAAGCCCTTCCCACGTGTTAATCAATGTTTCTTGACCTATCGCCATAGTCACTGCTCATTAACCATAGCGCTGTGTGTGTGTGTGTGTGTGTGTGTGTGAATTCCTCCACCCTCCACGCTCTTATTATAAATAGGAGTGATTGTTTAGGAGCGACTTTATCCACACTCCTCTCTCTCTCTCTCTCTCTCTCTCTCTCTCTGTCTCTCAGCTCTCCATTAAACTCAACACGCTGATCAGATCACACACTGAGGAGCTCACAGCAGAGACATGAAGGTACGAGACTCACCTGTGTGTGTGTGTGTGTGTGTGTGTGTGTGTGTGTGTGTGAGACCTCAAAATATGGCATGCAGGAATTAATGAGTTCAAATGCTATATGTGTAATAGAAGCTTTTACACAAGTGTGTGTGTGTGTGTGTGTGTGGTGTTAATTAGTTTGTGGAACATTAGGAGACAGAGGAACTCTACTTTTACTAACACGTATTTTGTGCAAAAACTTAAATTCTGCGTTAGGTATTAATAAAGTCTTATTATTATTAGTAGTAGTAGTAGTAGTTGTATTTAGTAAATCATCCTAGTAATTAATTATTAATCTTATTTAATCTTATCTTTATCTTGCACATGATTGTTTGTTTATTTATTTGTTTGTTATATACAATAATAATAATAATAATAATAATAATAATAATCATCATCATCTAATTATTAGTATTAGTCCTATTTGTAAATAGTCCTATTTGTTAATTTCTATTTTATGTGATTTATTTTTTAATCTTATATTTATCTTTGCTCATGATTACAGACAGAATCCTATATATTAATTATTATTTTTATTTCTGTCATTTATTATTGAATTTGATCTTTATCTTGTAGGTAAACACAGAGGGAATCCTCCATTTATTTATTTATTTATTTGGTTGTTTCTCTGTTTATTTGTTTGTATATAATTAGGAGGAAATTAGAGGTTTGTTTCTTTTCTTTTTTTTTATGTCACAGCTTTTAATTGCTCTAATTATCTAGTTATTATTATTATTAGTATTGTTTAATAAATATTCATATTTATTATTTATTATTTCATGTGATTTATTATTGAATCTTATCTTTTATCCTGCACATGATTACAGACGGAATCCTAATGTTTTAATGTTTATATATATATATATATATATATATATATATATATATATATATATATATATATATATATATATATATATATATTTATTTTTTTTTTAAATTTGATTTTATGTATTTATTTTAACCTCCACACCTTTTAATGGCGTGACATGTGTAAAAATATTCACAAAAATAAAAAATTGAGACACTGTCTTTTTGTTTAACTCTTTAAAGTCTTAGCTTATTGTTTAGTTATTAATTGTAAATTATAAATATATATTTTTAGTAATTACATTCATTAATGGGAAATAAATGTAGTTATGAGAGTGATTCATAATAAAGTAATTCATAAAAAACTAACCAGACCTTGTGTGTGTGTGTGTGTGTGTGTGTGTGTGTCAGAGTGTGAAGATGTTTGCAGCTTATGCACTGGGGTTCCTCTTGCTGTCTTCGCTTGTCTCTCAGGCGTGCAGCGCTCCGAAGGTAACACACACACACACACACACACACACACACACGAATCTTACTGTTTTCAAATCACTTGCATTGAAATGAATGTTATATTTTCTGTAAAATGATTTTGATCTGTATTTAATTTCAGGGCCGATTCCAGCGGCGTAACTGGACTCCTCAGGCCATGCTGTACCTCAAAGGCACACGTATGTACAACTTCTGATCCGTTTCCTCAGATTCATCACGCTCATGACTCTTTAACATCTTGGTGAACGTCTTGTTCTCTGCAGAAGGACGGCGCTTTGTGTCGGTGGACAGAAACGAGGGCGACGTCTTCGACACGCTTCACTTAGGTACCAGTCATAATTCTGATCCTTGACACGTTTTCTAATCATATTATAAATCCTAGCTTTATATTTATTGTTTTTTTTCCTCTTCTCAGAAACACAGAATGAAAACACAGAGAATCTGAGTGTCTCCAAGGCGGCTACGGTGCTCCTCAACTTCCTCCAGCAAGCCAAAGACGAAGGTGGTTGTCTCCGTTATTTTCTTTAATATAATAAGCTTGTGATGAAACGAAGGCACATGATGATAAACCCAACACTTTTTTCCGTTTCAGGAATGGATAACGGATTATTTTTGCAAGACGCACCAGTTTGGAAAAGAGACTACTTCTGAGAAACATCCTATATAATAGAACTGAACTGTACAGTTTTATTTATTTCTGTTCTTCCTGTATTTAGTCTTGTTTAATGTAAACTCGTATTTAATGAGTATTTCATGTACAATACACAGATTTTGAACTTCCTGTGTGTTTGTGGTGTTTAATAAAACTGGATTTGCATCCACAGCATCTGTAATGCTCCGTCATGTTTAAGGCAAGTTTCGTTTATTTTTTTGATCGTGAAAAGTTTTACGAAAAGTCAAAGTTCATGTAAGTGATTTTGCATGTTTTGGATTGTAGTCTTGTTACTGCATGGATACACACATTTTTATTAATAGATAAATTGTAAAATAGAGGTACATCCTCCTTTAACACCTGTAACACGGGGGCACAAACTTTTGCACTCAACTTATTCTGTTATCTTTATAGACTGAATGAAAAAAAAAAAATCAGAAATGCGACGACTTCATGATTATCATATTGCTTCATACTACTAATGAACCAAAATGTCTCTCAATGAGGTTGAGATGAATAAGTGGGAGGGGCAAAGTGTGAAAATGGGCGGGGTATTATATAGTGGGGGAGGGGGCAACTCTAATTCCCGTACTCTCCCGGTTGCTTCTTCTTACCCTTTGGTATGGCGTTTGGAGTGAAGGGCGACTTGATGTTCGCTCGGTCCCTCTCGGCCTCCTCGTCTTCATCGTAGGGCTCGTCCGTGTCTTCGTCCTCGTCCTCGTCCTCGGCGTCACTGTGATGCGGGGTGGAGTGGAGGGAGGCCGAGGGAGAGGGCGGGACCGAGGAGGGTCGGGGGTAACGGAATCCTTGAGTCTGGAAAGATATTCACAAACTTTCAGTGATTCTGACACCAAAATACACCGTCATCACATGATAACCTCACAACTTCTCATGTACATCTCAGATAAAATGCTTTTTTTTTTTTTTTTTTTAAATATCCATCTCAGACCACTGATAAGTTCCGAATGTTACAAATAAATAGCCAAATGTTACACAACCCGCGAAAACAGATTTAAAGTTCCTGGTTTCCTTTCAGAATAAGAATGAGAAAATAGTACTTAAAGGTGCATTAGGTAAGATTAGTAGGGTTTGTTGTTGTTGTTGTTGTTTATTTATTTATTTATTTATTTTTACAAGATTAGCTCTCTAATGCTTAAGTAGGTGGGTTCGACATTTGGATGATTTTTTTTTTTTTTACTCCTTGAGCCCGCCCCCATTCCCCCTCATGTTCACGAAGCTCCACCCCCAGGATCTACAGTGGCCTGTATAGTAGAGTGTCGAAATAAATGACGGACAGGAGGCGTATCCAATCACAAACAAGCATTCTGGACTGGAAGTCAGTTTTCCAAACAGATCTTCTCCGCCACTTAATACACTTCTGCTAATTCCATGACCTTATTTTTTTATCATCATTTTCCACATATTTGCACAAGTCGACTATTGCACCTTTAAATATTCCTTCACTGCGGTGCCTTCAGCTGTAAATAAAGTGAATTAGAAACAAAAGAGTGAATGTAGAACTTAACAACTGATAACTCATTTATGTAAACGTATGCTTTTAGAAAAACAAAGGTTAAGAGGGTCTTTAGTGTTATTCCCATTTTAGGGAAAAGTATACAGATTCTCTGTAGAGCTCAACAACACAGGCTTTCCCTTTCAGAGACCGTTCCAAGTGCAAGCCATTTAAAACACAAAGAACTCAACCATCGTGAAAGAAAACCAGTTATTTTTCTTTTTTTTTTTTTTTTTACTATCTATAATGTGAAAGATATTCTCAGGGAACTATGTTCCTAAACACATAAAACACTAAAAACATTCAATCTAGAACCTGAAAGAGTTTGTTTTGTTTTGTTTTCTGCCTCTTTTGAGAAACTGTTAAATGCCCCACGTAGAACCCAATCAGAAAGTGCTCCACGTAGACAAGCCAAAAATATGAGGTGTAAATTTTGTTAAGTGTAGAACCTCTTTAGGAAGATTAGAACCCTTGGGAAACCCATTTCTGTAAGCGTGCATACTACACATTCTCAGGGGAAAAAAAGAAATGTTCAGTGGCTTTCTGAAAAATAGAAACGTTCAGTGGCTCTCTGAATAGTTAAAAGATCTCAGCTTCCTACATCATCTCATAAAACAAAAAGAAAAAAATGATATTAAAGGTTCTTTAGAGAGACGACATTGGAGAGACATCTTCGGTTCTTTCTGGTCCATGATCCTTTAACCATTTTTGTTGTTGCCAATAAACTGCGTAATTATTTCCCATCACGTAAAATCCTTCCACAGAGAAGATAACATCTGTAGTGACGTTCTTCAGTTCTCTCTGACACCAACAAAAACAGATACATCATCAATAAAAAATAAAAAAGGTTCTTCTATAGCATCAAAAAGCAACAAAAGTTTTCTTTATTTCAGGAAGCTCTGAAGCCCATGAAGCATTCTTTGTAGTCATACTATATTGTGTACACGCTTCGAAAAGCGGTTCCTCAAGGGTTCTTTGGATAGTCAAGAGTTCTCAGCTTCCTACAGAGGTCCTACAGTTCTACAGATCTTCTACAATCTAATGGTTCTTGGGTTTCTCTGTCTTTAAGGTTCTGTATATAATGCTTCAGTAAAGTGTTTTCCAATCAGAAAGGGTTCCAGGTAGAACCACATCAAGAAGCAGTAAAAACAGAAAAAATCCTATTTAAAGATCTCCTGAGGAACCCTTGCTCCTAGGATTGGTGTATTAACAAGTTTTTGGTTTCTTTTCAAGACTACATCTGAGTAAATCTGACAGTGTTCATTTTGCAGATTCAGTGCAGGCATGACACGAAGAGTGATTGCGGAAGTGTAAAAGAGAGAAGAGAAGTCTGAGGACTTGTTCAGGTTCTGCTTAGAGCTAGACAACCAGGACATCGTTACCTGAACCAGCACACACTCACCTCATCTACAGGAGCGTTAGATTAGAAACAGTCAATAACTGAGTCAGGATTGAGGTAGAAAATACTTTCAAGGAGGAATCTGATCACAGTCTGATATTAGAAATGAATAAATGTGATATTCTGATGTAACCAGAGATGGGATTGAGCACAGATGTGTGTGGGATGTGGATGTGCAGCTCACCGGTGGAAGTGCGAGTGTGTCGATTTTATATTGTTCAGGAAAAGCTCTGCTGAGGGCCAGGTGTCTGGCGTGCATGTAGAACTGAAACGCAGAGAGACGCAAAGAGCTTTTACTGTTAAAAAAATTAATAAATTAAATCATTTTCAGCTCAGGAGATTAATGTAGTAGAAACTTCAGATCCATGACCCTGAAATAATCTCAATACAAAACGCAGATAACATCATGAAATCGGGATTTTTCTGTGAAACGTCTGCAGTTTAAATAAATTCATCAACACCTTTAATTTGAAATGCAGTTACTGGGTAGAAAATGGCTACAACTAAATTTATACACAAAATAAAACTAAATAAATAAATAAATAAATAAATAAATATTATGGGCTGGTACTGGTTATTAATGCTATTTATTTATAATTATAATTTAATAATTCTTAGTCAGTAATTCATAAATAATAATAATAATAATAATAATAATAATAATAATAATAATTAGTAGTAGTATAATAGTATACATTTTAGTATAAAAATTACAATAATTATTTTAATTTGTGTACACTTCTTCCTCTTCTTCTTCTTATTATTATTGTTATTATTATTATTATTTGTTTGTGTTTTGTTTCTTTATTTTAACTTATTTATATTATTAGGAACATGGCCGCCGTGTCTCCTCACCCGGCCGAGGTATCTCCAGTCCAGCAGGTCTGACAGGCGCTCGGTGCGGTTGCGCTGGATGATACGCTGCCGTCGTGACTGCTGGCAGAACGTGAACATGAACTGAGTGAGCTGATTACACGACTCATCTGCTGAGCGGAAACGCCGGTCCACGATATAAATCCCTGCGTGGAGAGGAGACACTGCACTTTACTCCAAAGCTGTAAAGCTGCAACTTTAACTTTTCTGACATCTTCAGGACAGAGGAGATTACTGTTTCTCCATAACATGACAAGCTGTGTTTAAAAAAAAAATCTTATTAACTTACAGAGAGAGGAAAAAGAAGCTGGTGAGGAAATGGCTGTTTACAGCTGCTATAACGTAAGTGATAACAGCATACAGTATAACTTGTTTCATGGTAACTATGTATAAATGGATAAAAAGAAATAAAAAATTGGCAAATTGCTGTGGTATAAAAGGAATAACACACGTTTAGGTCATGCTGTTATAGGAAAGTAATCAACTTCGGGATGGTAACAGTGACTCCGCTTCATCTCCACACCATCGTTGATTATTTTCCTTTAACAGCACAACATGAAGTGTTTTATTCCTTACATAATGTCCAGTAAAATCAGTTTGTAATGTAAGGTTAAGTGGCTGACCGTAGGCAGTCGGGTCTGATATGTGCTCCTCCATGAAGCAGCCGAAGCCAGAGAGGTTAGTGGTCACACTCGGGATGCCCATCACCGTGCACTCGCCTGACACAGATATAATTATTATTATTATACATATAATTATTAGACACAAATATTCTTTCATCATCAAGAAATCATACTGGCCAAGCTCAGTCCAACATAATCAAATCATTTACACATATTTCATTAAAATTATTGCGCAAAAGTCTTTTTTAAAAAAAAAAAAAAACAACCTATAAGTGAATATTTTTTCACTTTTGAATTTCACTTTTTTCTCTTTTAACCAACTAAATTGGTAGGCTTACTAACTAACCAACTAACTAACTAACTAACTAACTAAATAAATGAATAAATAAATAAATAAATAAATATTTTTATTTTATTCCATTTCTAATAATTATTAATAATTATAAATGATTTTTTATAAATGATAAATTATAAATGATTTATTGATAACAATTATTATTATTATTATTACTATTATTATTATTATTATTATTATTATTATTATTATATGTAGATTTATTTATTTAAGTGAAGATATTTTTAAAAGTAATTAAACTAATTGCTTCTGAATATCAAAAAATGATTATAAATGGCAGTAAATAACAAAATAAATAAAAAAACAAAAAAACAACCCAAATTAATACTCGGTGTAACCATCCTAACTGACCAATAACCGTATTATGTTCTACAAAACTACAGAGTGGTCTGTTACTTAATATTACTTTCTTTAACTGCATGTACAAAGAGCGTAACGTTGCTCTGTAACATTAAGTGTGTTAAGAAATACACACATTACCCTTTTCTACTGATGTCATAATGCGGAACACATTAAAGACAAGGTTTATATTAAAATATATTTAAGGTTTGTTAAACGTTTGCACTGATCCACGACTAACTTCTGTCTCTATAAATAAAAATCTGGTTTTTGCAATGACATCACATCCTGTAAGTGACAGCTCTTTTTTCCATTCATTCTACATATAATAATAATAATAATAATAATAATAATAATAATAATAATAATAATAATAATAATAATTGTTATAAATAAATCATGTTAGTCTGATATGGCCAACGTTAGCATGTCCAGCATGTCACATTAGGAAAAAAACAAGAAGAAGAACAATAAGAATTTTAAAAGCATCAATAAAAATAACTGAATTCTTTATCGGCTCTTGCTCAGAATGTCCACTCTGTCATGGTCCACCCTGTTATCTTATAAAACACTGCTTAACTTTGGCCATTATGTAGTGTGAGAGCAATATGGTGTGTATTATGACTAGTCTTGCATTATTATACCGTTGTATGCAAAAGTTTTGACACCCCTGGCCAAACTTTGGCCATATTTGTCGGTTTGAAGTGAAAAGAAGAAAACTCAACCTCTGCAGCAAACTATTCAAAATAACTTTCTTCTGTAAATGTCAATGCTTTATGCTTCAGTTACTTTATATTTGATGAACTTTAAAAAAAAACAGAAGAACTTAAAATAGTAAATGTGCAAAAGTTTGGACACCCTACTACATCAGTACTTAGTAACACCCCCTGTGGCACATATGATATTTCTACACCTGAGTCGTAGTTGTTGTTGTTGTTGTTGTTGTTGTTGTTTTTTCAGTGGTTCATAGGGTTCATATTTATTTTTTTTTTAAAAAACTTCCAATTTAGTCCACGCCCACTTAAGGTTTAAAACCAAATACAGATACAGATACAGTCACTGAGTTACATGACTATTATCAGTATCAGTTTGTTTATTCCAAGGCTTATTTACTTACAGATTTATCTGAATAATTGTCAAAAATGATTATTATCCAACAAAATATTCTTTAAAGATGCAAAAATTTGTTCTCCTATGGTGCAAGCTTTATTTTTAAGCATGTAGGGATGTAAAGAGGCAGTGTATTGTAGCAGTTATGTAAAATCTAAGGAAGCGTTTGAACTGTTTGAACTACTGTGTGTGTGTGTGTTTGAGAAATGAGTGTGTGTAACCTGGTGTGTATCCCCAGGGTTCGTAATAAGAAGGAAACACTCCCAGATGGCAGCCGCGGACGAACTCCTCGTAGTCCATGGGCAGCAGTGGGCTGGTGGAGGACAGGAACTCGGGGTGGAAAACAATCTGATGCACAAAGAAATCAATACAAGTCATTATTACGAACATTGTAAAGCTACACACTTAATTACTCAATCGATGGGAGATTCACTGACTTCATTTTGTATTTAGAATTGCTTTGCTGCACATTAAAGCAGAACAGGATGGTTTTTTTAATTGTACAATAAAGACGCGGTGATTAAAAGGTGCTGTGGACCTTGACTCTGTCGTTGCGGCTGTTGAAGAGGCCGATGCGGCGGATGTTGCCCAGGATGGGGTCCGTCGAGTCGTCCAGCATGTTGTGAGTGGTCACTGGAGGGAGAGTGTGTCTCTGCAAGTGTGTGAATGAAGAACATGAGAGGAAATCGATAAGAGCGCTGATCCATGAATGAGATGAGAGACACGAGACGTAGAACACTATGAAATTAGATTAGACTGACACGTATAAACACGAGACGCTGTTACGGCTGCAAAACTTCTTCTCTTTTCTTCGAATTGCCTCCAATGAGCAACGTTAGTATTTTTGGGTGAATTATTGACACTTTGACAGAGCAGGAGAAATGTGACTGCTGGCCCGGTGATGTCCATTTATTACCTCCACCCACGCAGGCGCCGGCAATAAACCTCCGTCTTTAACACCCTGAAATATTGATGTAAAAATAAATCTGACCTGAGAGGTGGTTTATGAGCCCTTTATGCGCAGTCTTGCTATTAAGTAGAAGTAATATAAAGCAAAGGCGATCTATTGACCCGGATTGGTGAGCGAACGAGGTTTAAATGAATCACAGGCTAGCGGCAGGAAGCTGTGTGAGGACAGTGCGGGGAATTCCGTCACGTTCTGAAAGGTGACACGGATCATCCATCACCGTGGCCCGGAGCTGACCTCAGCTCATTCAGAAAAACACCAGGACATCAGTGAATGAAAAGAGAGAGAGAGAGAAAAACTCCACGCTCTGCATCTCTGGATACTGACGATCATTTTTCACAATGATAGATAAAATATAAAGTGCAAAAGTTAGCGCATCCCTAATCCAAGTAAGGAACAAAACACTCCCCGAGGTGCTGTTATAGAAAAACAATCAACGGTGCAGAGTTATTCCTCTTATACCACAGCGATTTGTCAGTTACAGTTCTTGTTTATTTATTAAAGCGCGCCATTTGGTACATTTTATCCATTTATAGTTACATTTAATGTCTACGAAATCAGTTAGTTCCTGTTTTCACTTACGTTATAGCAGCTATAATCAGTTGTTCCCTCACCAGCCCAGTTTCTCTCTCTCTCTCTCTCTCTCTCTCTCTCTCTCTGTCTCTCTCTGTTGAAGTTAATAGGATTTTAAAAAATGCAGCACAAACTCCTCTTTCCTCAAGATACAAGATTCACGAAGATGTTACAGCTTTATCTCTGACACTTACAAAGCTCTGGCACTAGAGCCAACACTTGTTTAGAGTGGTGTGAATAAAGGAACGTTCTCACCTTCTTTGTCTTGGATTGTATAATTTATAGGGGTATAACGATACACTCCGGTCAGATTTAATTCACGATTGATTGTTGGCGTATACTTGACCTTTGACCCTTCTCTCCAAGCTAGGATTCACAGATTCACTGATAAGTGTCACTGTTCTTCATTCACATGCTGTTTATGTATAACATATATACAGTATATGGATCCTACAATTTCTTATTTGTCCATATTGTGTTATATTAACTGTCTCTTTCTTTTTATGCTATTGCATGGCATTGCTAATAACTGCACAAAAACTGATAAAATGCATGATTAGCTTTAGGAGTCGGTATTTTCTATCCCCTGATTTTGAGCAAGTAAGTTATTATGTAAAGGTGGTGGTCGATATGTGACACGAAATTAATAAATAAAAATAATCTGGCATAAATATGAAACCCAAGCATGATTTGTGAAAAGAATTGCAGGGAGATAATCATTAAAGTTATTAAAGTTATTGAAGAAGTGTGTCGTGAGTTGGGTCTGACCTGCGTTGCGTAAATGGCCCTCTTCATTATGGTGAAGTCGTCTTTGTCTAAGATCTTGCTCATGTCTGGGATCTCGCCCCTGAAAAACACAGTGGCTCTGTGATTAACACACACATCAGTGTTTTCAGGAATGTCATGTAGCCTCAGGATGTGAGGGACTGACCCTGTGACATCACACCGTGCCTCTGTAAATATCTTAACAAATAACGCATCATCACCCTGCGTTAACACGTCTCGGAAACGTCAGCACTGTAAACCACCAGGAGGTCAGAAAGTCACCAGCCGGTTTTTGTTTGTGTCATTTTTTTTTTTATTCCATGATTTAGTTCTTGTAACTCTTAAACATTTATCTTTTATTAAATTAAGAATCTAAGAAACCATTTATTTAATCAAACAATCTCTTTTTTCAAGGTTTCTCTGCTGCATGTTCCTCTTAAATGAGTATCTGGGTTAGCATAGTATTAGCAAATACAACTAGCATCCACGCTAAAGGTACGAAGACTTTACAGACGTTGTAAAAATTTACTTATTTTTATTTTATCTTTAAATAATAATTTACTTTCAGTCTATTATTTGGATAGAAGGGTTGTACGTCCAAAGTGACCTAGTAAGAGAATTCACTTTTCTTCTTCTCATGATCTTCAGAAAAATTAGATGATGCAACTTCCTGCGCAACACATGACATCATCATGGAATGTTCCAAATACTTCATGGGGGTGAATGTGTTCAGGAAACAGGGTTGAGTGGATGAAGTAAAATGTAGATTTTTTCATCACCTATAATGGACAACTTGTGGAGATGGATGTTTCAAGCCTGAGATTCACACTTTAATGCAAAAATAATATGATTTTATAAGTATTTAAATGATTTTATTTCAAGTAAAGTGGCATTAAATTGGGATGAGACATGTTTTCATAGGTGTTGTTGAAGCTTTCAGTGATTTGTTTATACTTGATCTGTGTTTAAAATGTCTTTTTAATTTTTTTCTACATACAGATTTGTGAATGTAACATCACTGAATCAAAAACTGCACCGCAATCGTGGAGTCGCTCGTATCTTCCACTCGCTTTTTCAATCACATCATCACTACCAGCTCACCTTAACAAGGCCTCATACAAGCGTTTGCCGAACTTCTCCTTCACCGACTGCGCAGTGTCCCTGTAGGAAACGAGACATTAGAGACACATCAGGATAGTTTTATCGCAATCATCTTCCCATTTCTGCTTACTGGAACTTTATTATACTGTTACATTAATTACGATTAAATCAAATTGTATACAATTACATAACTAGATGAAAGACAAAGAGTGATGACAAACATATGATTTCAAATACTCCAAGAAAATTTATAGATCAAGTTAAAAACTGAAGGAGTCACTGTAATGATCCAGACTCCTGACTCTCGCATTTGTTTTCAGCAGCCGTTAAGGATTTCCTGTTTTAAGCAGAATTTCATATTGTTAGAAATCAGAAAAATACCACAGTGCTGAAGGAAGGTATGGATTAATTTTCTATTACAGCAGCAGCAGCAGCAAATCACAGGTTTATATTAATATTATTATTAATATTAATGCACACGTCCTAATATGGTATTGTTTCTATAGTAACAGTTCATTCACAGGGACGCATGTACGGCGCACGTGCCACGTAAATTATTTAAAAAAAAAAAAAAGTGTGTACTTGTAGATATGGTGAAGTTTTCTTAAGGTAAGGAGGTGTTTATTTAACATTGATGGAAGGAGTCTCCAGTTTCAGAGGTAAAGCTGTAACTTTAAGTTTTATGACTTGTTTAGGACAGAGAAGTTTACACTTTGCGGTTTCTCGGTACGAAAAAACAACAATCTACGTATTTTTGTCTTATTAGCTTCGAGAGAGAGAGAAAAAAGAGGCTGAGGCTGAGGGTGAGGCTGTTTATAGCTGCTATAACGTAAGCGAATACAGGGACTAATCACCTCACTCTGTCGTTGATTATTTTTCTTTAACAGCACAACACAGAGAGGTTTATTCCTTACGTGCTACAGGATGATATATGAGTCTATTTTTTTTACGTGATAAACAGCATGTCTCATGTCTTCCTGTTAAAGCAGTATGTCTATTTGTGAGTGTTAGAAGACCACAAATTCCCGCAGCACACTAATCTGGGATTAGTTACAATCTGAGCCTAGAAAAGCAGGCATGAGGAACGTGTTCTTTCAGATTTTCGGACACCTCGTTGTACAGATCATTAACTCCACACGTGATGACGCACCACAGCTGCTTGCGCACGGCTTGCCCTTTCAGACTTTCCACATTGAAGTTGTTAGTCTTAGCCGGCATGATGAAGAAAACCACCACGGTCACGTCACTCTTATGCACCTGACAGACACACAGTGGACATTAATCCGAAATTAGAAATCAGGAAGAAAAGTGTTGTTCTCTTATTTATTTATTTTAAACATTGTAAAAAAAAAAAAACAGTAAATAAATAAATAAATAATTTCAATGTTTTATAATAATACTCAATGTTTGATAATTATCATAAAACATTATAAATGTATTATTATTATTATTATTATTATTATTATTATTATTATTATTATTATTATTATTATTATCAGTGATGTTTGTTATGGTATGAAACAAATATTAAAGCACTTAAAAATTTGTTCTCTTATTTATTTATACAGGTGCATTTACTTATTTATTATCAGGAAGAAAACTTTGTTTTTTTTCATTTTTAATTTTATGCACACTTATTCAACATGAATTTTTATTTTTTTTTGCAGATTGTTGAGAAAAGGCTGAGACTGCTGTGATCTAAGGCTGTATATCATACACACAGTGTAAGTGCTGGGAAAGAATAAAAATTACCCGAAGCAGGTAATTTAGTCTGGACAGCGCTTCCAGGAAGATATCGGCTCCCTTGTTGGAAAACTCGTACCGGCCTGCGATGAAGAAGAAAAGTGTTTTCTCCAGATTGAAGTCCAGATGCCTGCACACGAGACGAGATAAAAATCTCATCAGGATCAAATCAGGATCTGAAACCACTTTAGCGACAAGATTTCTAACACTCACAGCTTTATACACATTAACAGCTGAGCATGTGTAATAATAATTTAATACTTTTGCCAATACTAAAAGTTTCTTTTGCCATTTTTCAGCAATCCAGCACAGAAGTAGCTGAGACATTGGTGCAAATGCTGGACTCAAAGTCCCAGAATGCAGTGCAGCTACATAACGCTGAGATTGGCTAGTTAGCAATCTGCGAGATGACAGAATTAGTGTGAAAGTTGAAGTTGAAGTGGAAGCTGGTCTGTATGAGCAGAGTGAACACAGACTAAAGGACTAAAGCGCCGCTGCATCACTGTCTTTAGGTAGAGATAAAGAGAGGGCTAAATCCTTAATGGCACCACTATCAGGAGGTAGTCAAATGGCATTGTGGGTAATGTAGGAAAGTGTAAATAGACCAATGTGTCAATGAAAGAAGTTTAAACTAAAACCTTCATTATAAAAATGTCATTATGAAATGAATCTTGGACACTGTTGAAAATCAGATGTTAATTATAAACATTAACATTAGCAAGCAGTTTAGGATGGATTTTTCCTTTAACTACAGACGTAAACGTAGGTTGAACACTCGCATGTGGTCTAGAAACAACCGAAATCGCCACTCGAGATAAATCTGGCAACAGTAGTAGCAGGTCATTTCTATAAGCTCAAAAAACTCAACTTTCTGATTACGTAGAACATCCCCAGAGTGAAATATTGGCCTGTGTGCTTTAATATTGCAGTGTTTAATCTGAGCTAGAGGAAGACTTTACCCGTAGAAGTGTCCTCTCACAAACTCCTGGATCTTCAGTTTGCTCAGCGAGTGCAGGTTCTGAAACTCGTGCATAGCTGAAAACTTTTTTACATTCAGACCGTTTGGTGTAACCACATCTGCAGAGAAAAAACAATACTGAGAGTCACATCAATCCGGAAACTATCTATAATTTATTCACCTGATACCACAGCACTGTTGAATTCTGGACTCTGATTGGACAGAAGAAGGTGTTGATTAATTTTAACAGCAGCTCTGACAGCAGTGCAGCTGCAAATCACAGCTTGATATTAATGCACTCGTTTTAATACGTTTTAATCGTTCTTATAGTAACAGCTCATTCACAGAGACTACTGTGGATGCTCCACATGAAAGTGTGTAATCATTGATATGATAATATGTTTAACATTTATGGAAGGAGTCTCCAGTGTTAGATGTCTTCAGGACAGAGGAGTTTTACGCTTTGCTGTTTCTCTATAACAAGATAAGCTGCATTTTTGATCTTATTAACTTCAAGACTGAGAAAAAAGGAGAGTTTTAGCTGTTTATAACCTGCTTCCCAGATGTTCCACAACATTAAATGTAACTATAAATGGATATAAATTATGATGTGTCATTCTTTAATTAATAAAAATTGTAATCATTGGAGAATTGCTGTAGTAGAAGAGGAATAAAACACTTTGCGATGTGCTGTTATAGGAAAGTAATCAAATTCAGGGTGGTAACATGAGCTCCACTTCATCACGCCACCCTGCTGTTAATTATTTTCCTCTAACAGCATGACACAGAGTGTTTTATTCCTAACTTACATCAAATTCGAAAAGAAAAATGAAAAAAAAAAAACTGCACTGATAGTTTTCACTATACATACATCATAAACTTAAGGGTGCACAAACTTTTGCACTTAATATTAAAACCTAAAAATACATTTATCATTCAAGGCATGTCATTTGATCATGTGACCATTCGATCATGTGACCAAAGCTCTGATTCAGACTTAGCTACCCTTCTTGATCTCAGTATTATAAAGTAGGTGGAACATTTAAACCCCACAGTCGTTGTCATTGGCCCGTTCAGACCCACCGGGTTTCCTGTGAAGCATGTGGTCGGCCTCCACCGCTGTGATCCGGGAGACGGTGGTGAAAACGTGCGAGCAGTGCACTGCAGCTCTCTCCAGACAGTAGCGGTGGTAGATCTGCCTATCTCCTGCCTCCCGGTCTATATCAAACTGACACACAGAGGCAGCAGGATAAAGCTTAGCTGGTGACATTCTTCTACACATTAGCCCTGTGCTAATATTTCATTATTTTCTCTCTCTTGAAGTTAATAAGACAAAAAAAACCCACAAAAACAAAAAACACAAAAAAGCTCCTCTGTCCTGAAGATTTAAGAAAACTTAAAGTTGCAGCTTTACCTCTAACACTGGAGACTCCTTCCATAAACGTTAAATAAACATCTCCTTACCTTAAGAAAAACGTCACCATATTATCAATTACACGTCTTTATATCCGTTTATGTGGCAAGTCCCTGTGAATGAGTTGTTACTATAGGAACAATAACATATTAGAATGAGTGCATTAATATGCTGAAAGCTGCTGTTATAGAAAATTAATAAACACTTTCTTCGGACCAATCAGAATCCAGAATTCAACAGCGCTGTAGTATAAACGAATATATTCAACAAATGCAGTATTGTTATTGTGGACACTCGTAAATCCCGTCACTGTAACTACACTGAGGCAGATTTTTATGTACCTCAGCTAACAGAGATTACGTTATTAGAACGTTTAGAATGCAACATTCCAGTAACATACTCTCTGTTAGAAAAAAGAGCTAACATTACGGAAATATTAGTGTCAAAGTTCTTACAGTGAAAAATGTTTACAAATGCTATTATTGTAAAACTGTTCTCAGAGCATCCAGAAAACGGGACAGATTAAAGGTTCCTGAAAATAAAGATTCCTGGAATCGTAATGTTCGGAAAACTAACCCATGGGTTCTGAAAATAGGGGTCACGACCCCGTGGGGTGCCGCTTGATTTACAAATATGGCTGTGAGAGAGAATTACAATCTCCCCTTTTATTTTATTAGCATATTTTACAAATTAATATTTTGAATATTGCTGTAACTATGACAACAGATTTGGTGTGCTACTGAAATGTAACTACGAAATATTACTGGGAATGACATGTAGGCCACATGTAAGTAAATTATAAATCTGGAATAAGAAATGTAGGGTGTTTAAATCCATTCGGGTTGATTGCCCAGGTTGTGCCAGTGAAAGTTTTCCCATTCAGGAAGTAATAAAAGGAGAGCTGTGTTCTAATTTCATTTGCTGGTTTCAAACCTTTGCAAACGTTTGCCTCTTTAGTTCAGTTCTTTGTGAACCACGCAGAGAAAGGAGGTTCCTCTTGGGGGCTACAGGCTGGAGAATCTATTTCCCAATCATAAACACGCTGTCAATTAGCCTTCAGCCAAATCGCATGGCCTTTAGCATCTGATGACCTTACACATCCCAATTATCACCACATAGCCAAGTACATCATCTTCGCTTGTTACTGTGGAATAATAAGCATTTAACTGAGCAGGTAACTCTTCTGTTTCAGATAAACGAACAGATAAATGTCAGAGTTTCAGCGCAATTGATTTTGTTTTTGAAATGGCGATGTCTGTGATGTGTCCTGATATTCTTGAAGCTCACATGTGCGTAAACTCAGCGTTATTTTTATTGTGAGCGGTCTGGTAATCATAGTCAGAGTGAAAACGTAGGCTCAACAATTAACTGAAATGAAATAATTCAGGAAGTACACGGAACTAAGACACAGAAACAAAAGCTCGGACTTTTGTCGAAAAAAAAATAAAATACCACCAGACTTTACAACGTTTTACAGACACAACAGGGTGTAAATGGACAATAGCAAGAACTAATGGACTATATCAAGAACTAACACTTAACAGGTGCACACAATCAGGTAGCACACAAAGTTAAATGTTAAATATTTCCTACAGTAACAGTTCCAATTTGTGTAAACTATACAGCTTTATACAACTGCTTGAATTTTGTATTCTTTTTACTTCACAGTTTTGTGTAAATGTTTTCATTGGACAAACTAAAAATTCCCAGCCATAAATTACCAATCATGTTCACTGCATAGCTGATTTACATTGACCACTCCCACAAAACTCCATAAAATGCAAAGCTCATAGAGAGCTGAAAACATAAAATGAGGACTAAATGGTGAAAGAGCGCCTCCTAAGAGCAATGTGTGCAAAATCTTCCAATAATGCAGCTCAGCCATTGCAGCGCCTCAACTACCTCAGACAAACCCTTTTTATAGGCTGCTATTACTTTTGTCCTAGCTACTAGCGTCTTTCAATAGCTAGTCTTAATTTATGGAGTTGTTTTTTGGAATTGCTTTCTTTCAAGTCGTTAATATGAAATTAAACCATATGAAAATGAATTTCACAAAATGCTCATTAAACCGACGTGTAACTGAAATACATAAGTGATTTAAACTCAACGTCGTAACCTGTATATAAAATCGCTGTAACTCGTCGACAACTATACGGTTTGAAGTCGATCAATTAGTGAATGTTAGTGTATCTCCGTATATGTAAATTTACAAACTCACAAGTCAAATATATTTGTAAACGGATACAAACTAACTGGAATTTCATAGGAGCACCACATTTTTTGTGTAAATCGCTCTCCAGTGAATGAATTACGAATAATTTTGTTCTTATCCAGTCATACTCAGAACTGTCTAGTCCAGTAAACTCACTCCTGGTGAAGTGGTGTGTGTTTGTGTGTGTGTGTGTGTGTGTGTGTGTGTGTAAGCACATGAGCTGACCTTATCCAGGTTGTTGTAGAAGTCCACATTTCCAGCACACAGGTAGCGACCCAGAAGTGTAGCGTGTGTAGTAAACATGGTGGCCATGGGAATCTTACGGGAGCGACTGAGCACGAGGCCGGCTCCTGACTGCCACTCGTGGAAGTGAGCGATGACTTTGGGTTTGTCCTGAAGCCGATCTGTTAACTACAGACATAGACAAATACACACTTAAAACCATGGTCAGGAATTTCACTGACAAAATGATGGTGTTGATTTAGGGATCCTTGCTCCGACCGATGAATAAGTTAAAAATACAGCATTTAAGAATTAAAATCTTAGAGGAGGAATGGTATGGGGAAACTGATAATATACCACAGTACTGTTGATTAATTTTCTATAACAGCCGCTCTGCAGTAGTGCAGCTGCAAATCACACATGTATATACTGTAAATACGTTATCGTTTCTATAGTAACAACTTACAAAAAAAATTTTGTAATTGTTGATATAGTGAAGTTTTCTTAAAGTAAGGAGATGTTTATTTCACATTTATGGAAGGAGTCTCCAGTGTTAGTGCTTTGCAACAGTAGCTGCAAATTTAAGTTTTCTGAGTGTGTGTGTGTGTGTGTGTGTGGTGCTCTGTGATGGACTAAAATCCCCTTCATGGTGTATTCCTGCCTCACATCCAGTGTTCCCAGGATAGACTCCGGATCCACTGCAATCCTGACTGAAAGTGAGAGGTTTTTTTTTTAAACCTCCAATATCCGTGTTTTTACCTCTTTAAAGAACCAGGCCACGAGAGAGCCGAAGATGAGCGAGTCATTGGCCTCTCGGTCGTGGTACGGCAGTCCGATACCACAAGCGTCCCACAAGTCTCCCTTCCAGCGGTCCAGGTTCCAGGCAGCAGCTCCGATATCAAACAGGATCACATACGGGCTGCCTTCTATGAGCCACCGGCCAAAGTTCACCTACACACACACACACACACACACACACACTCAGCATTGAGTCAAGGGTACATGTTATCTATCTATTTCTCCATCAACACGCTGCTTAGGGTTAGTGTACACGTGATGTACAGCGGAGGATATTATACAGAATTAGCATTTCATAATCAATAAGAATTTACAATGCTATTTTAGACATGATTTCATTTAACATCTCTCTCTCTAGTGTGTTGAATTCACTGTGAAAAGAGTTTGTGATATGTAGAGGTCTCTCAGCACCATCTTCTGGCATGTAGTGTTAAAGAAAGTCAAGGTCCACTGAGTTTGACTAAAATTCACACACTCTTAAAACAGCATATATATATATATATAGTATTTCCTATTATAAAATTAAAATCAACCATATATAAGATTATTAAACCTATTTCTAGACATATTTACTAGAAATTATATTAGAAATTATATTTACATTATCTTGTTCTACTGGCATATCATTTAGCTTCTTTCTAGAAATAAATGCTTAAAATTAGCTAAATAATCTGCCAATAGAACAAGAAAATGTAAAGTTTGAACTGAGTAAATTTGTCTAGAAACAGGTTTAATAATCTTATATTTGGTTGATTTTAATCTTATAATAGGAAATACTAGATAAATCTGACTTTATTTAAGATATTTTCACTTGCTAAGACGTCATTTTTTTTGAAGTGGGAATAACCACTGCGAAATTGCACTCACCGGTTGCTAGTTTTAAATGTACTCAAGTATTAAAAAGTAAATGTTTTTAACTGATGAAATTTAGTTAGTCATATTTTTATGTGTAAACAAACCTTTATTACTTCTCTAAAACTGTTAAAAGATTTTTTGTTTTAAAGCAACAAGGTCATTTTTCCTGAAAACATCATTCAGTCTCTTTAGGTTTGCAATATTTACTTTCAGCTACAATTTGACTTGCTAGTAAAACCTGGTATTAGCAAAAAAACAGGCTAACTGGTTAAATATAGCCAGTAAATGGATGCTAAAATGAAGTGATTGGATGCTAAACCGAAATGATCGGACACTACATTGAAGTGATCGGATGCTGAACTGAAATGACTGGATGCTAAACTGAAGTGATTGGACTCTAAACTGAAATGAATGGTTGCTAAACTGAAGCGATCAGATGCTAAGTTGAAGTGATTGGATGCTAAATTGAAATGATCGAATGCTAAAGTGAAGTGATCAGATGCTGAACTGAAATGATCAGATGCTAAATTGAAGTGATCGGATGCTGAACTGAAATGATTGGATGCTAAACTGAAGTGATCGGACTCTAAACTGAAATGATTGGATGCTAAATTGAAATGATTGGATGCTAAACTGAAATGATTGGATGCTAAACTGAAGTGATCAGATGCTAAACTGAAATGATTGGATGCTAAACTGAAGTGATCGGATGCTAAACTGAAGTGATCGGACTCTAAACTGAAATGATTGGATGCTAAATTGAAGTGATTGGATGCTAAACTCAAATGATCAGATGCTAAACTGAAGTGATCGGATGCTAAACTGAAATGATTGGATGCTAAACTGAAGTGATCGGATGCTAAACTGAAATGATTGGATGCTAAACTGAAGTGATCGGATGCTAAACTGAAATGATTGGATGCTAAACTGAAGTGATCGGATGCTAAACTGAAGTGATCGGACACTAAACTGAAGTGATTGGATGTTTAACTGAATTCTTAAAAATGATTCTTAAAAATGTAACTAGTAATAATTACTCAAGTATTCTCCACCCCTGTATATACAGTACGTGATATTTTAATAACCCACTCGTTTAGCCACTGCAACTATCGTTACATTAATTAGCTAATTTTTATTACCCTGGGCCGTTCCTCTAGATGTTCCCCCCCTCCCGGTGGATTTAGCGTGATCTACCTGACAGCCGTTGGTGGTGATGGAGTCCATGGCTGCTTTCACGGCAGCGTTTGGAGGTTCGCACTTCTCCACCTGAGTCTTGAAGTTGTGTTCGTAGTAAGGGCCGATCAGGAAGAAGTTCTCACCCCACTCATCCACTGTGGTCTTAGCTTTGGTCTGGATGACGGTGTAAATTCCTCCCACTGGAGAAGATGGAAGAGTTAGAGATTCAGTCAATCCGGCATGCGGGGGAACAAAAACTTTTGCACTCAAATGTAAATGATTTTGGAGAAGGCGTGCTTAGACAACATTTTGTCCATGATGTTTTATTTCGAAATGCAGGGGCAGATACAGACTGCCTGAGGGGCAGGGACGAAAAAATGAAAAGGACACTGCTTATTAGACACCTATTAGGGCAGGTCAACATGTTTCCAACTAAATCCACACGTAGCACACACCCCTAAAGGGCACTGCATCACATTTTATCCACTGTCTGTGCAGCCTAGAGGGCACTTTATCACATTATCTACTGTAGAAGGAGCTTTATCATATTATCTACTGTAGGCACCCTAGAGGGCACTTTATCATATTATCTACAGTAGAGGCACCCTAGAGAGCACTTTATTCCCTTATCTACTGTAGAGGCACCCTAGAGGGCACTTTATCATATTATCTACAGTAGAGGCACCCTAGAGAGCACTTTATTCCCTTATCTACTGTAGAGGCACCCTAGAGGGCACTTTATCCCATTATCTACTGTAGAGGCACCCTAGAGGGCACTTTATCCCATTATCTACTGTAGAGGCACCCTAGAGAGCACTTTATTCCCTTATCTACTGTAGAGGCACCCTAGAGGGCACTTTATCACATTACCTACTGTAGAGGCACCCTAGAGAGCACTTTATTCCCTTATCTACTGTAGAGGCACCCTAGTGGGCACTTTATCACATTGTCTACTGTAGAGGCACCTAGAGGGCACTTTATCCCATTTTATCTACTGTAGAGGCACCTAGAGGGCACTTTATCCCATTTTATCTACTGTAGAGGCACCATAGAGGGCACTTTATCCCATTTTATCTACTGTAGAGGCACCTAGAGGGCACTTTATCCTATTATCTACTGTAGAGGCACCTAGAGGGCACTTTATGCCATTTTATCTACTGTAGAGGCACCTAGAGGGCACTTTATCCCATTTTATCTACTGTAGAGGCACCATAGAGGGCACTTTATCCCATTTTATCTACTGTAGAGGCACCTAGAGGGCACTTTATCCCATTTTATCTACTGTAGAGGCACCATAGAGGGCACTTTATCCTATTATCTACTGTAGAGGCACCTAGAGGGCACTTTATCCTATTATCTACTGTAGAGGCACCTAGAGGGCACTTTATGCCATTTTATCTACTGTAGAGGCACCTAGAGGGCACTTTATCCCATTTTATCTACTGTAGAGGCACCATAGAGGGCACTTTATCCCATTTTATCTACTGTAGAGGCACCTAGAGGGCACTTTATCCCATTTTATCTACTGTAGAGGCACCATAGAGGGCACTTTATCCCATTTTATCTACTGTAGAGGCACCTAGAGGGCACTTTATCCCATTTTATCTACTGTAGAGGCACCATAGAGGGCACTTTATCCCATTTTATCTACTGTAGAGGCACCTAGAGGGCACTTTATCCCATTTTATCTACTGTAGAGGCACCATAGAGGGCACTTTATCCTATTATCTACTGTAGAGGCACCTAGAGGGCACTTTATCCCATTTTATCTACTGTAGAGGCACTTTATCACATTATCTCAAACCCAATCACATTCACCCCTATAAAAAAGTTTGGAATATTCCACAGTCACATGTTCAACAGGAAGTTGCATTATGCAAATTTCCTGAAGATCATGGGAGGAAGAAGTGTCTGTTTTCTCAGTACAGTACAATCCTGTTACCCAAATTATACACTGAAAGTCTATTATTAATTAAAAAATAAAAATTAGTGAATCATCAGAACATGGTTAATGTTGACAATTTGTGCATTTGATAATTTTATGCTAAAAAAAACGAACCTGCTACTCTAATGGATAAATGAACGCTTTCTTCGATTGAATTTTGAAAATGATTAAAAGTTTGGTTTTTAAGTGTCACAGTGGCTCTCACCTTTGTTGGTGACTTCCCATGCTATCTCAAACAGCAGCAGATCCTCCACGGGTAACTCCTCTTCCTCCCACAGAGGAAGGCCGCTCAGTGAGCTCATGGACACGGACCTTGTCAGGGGCATGATGGGAAGAACTCCAGATGCTGTTTCAGGTGAAATCTGGCAGGAAGACACGAGTGAAGCTCCTCCGACAGCCGGGCTTCGTCACCGCTCTTAATCCTCGAGAGTCACAGAGGATTTTGGATTCTGAAGTGCGTTTCTCTTTTAGCGCTCTTAAACAAACACTGATGCACTTTGGGCTCGAGGTCACCGACATCACGGTGAGAGCCAACATGGCACACTGCCAAAACTGTTTTCTTTTTTTTCTTTTTAATTTTTTTTGCTGTTGTTATCATCATACAATATTTATTTCAGTATACAAAACTTAAAAATATATTTAAATATATATAAATATAAGTAAGTATAATTATATAAGTATATATAAGTATAATTATAAAGTGTTTTTGTTTTATTTTTTAAGGATGTCAAACAGCTTCAGAGTGCACAAATTAAACATAAATAAATAAATAAATAAATAAATAAATAAATAAATAATTTTTTTTACAAATTAAATTTAGTATGATTAATACAAAAAATAGTAATTAATATTAATTAATATTGGTATAAGACAAAGGGGCATGGTGGCTTAGTGGTTGGCACTGCTGCCTCACGCGTCTGGGGTTGGGGGTTTGAATCCTGCCTCTGCTGTGTGTTGTGTGTTTGTTGTGTGTGTGTGTGTGTGTGTGTATCTTCTCCCTGTACTTTGGTGGTTTCCTCCTCCAGTCCAAAGACATGTGCTGTAGGCTGACTGGCATCTCTAAATTGTCCGTAGTGTGTGTGTGTGTGTGATTGTACCCTGTGATGGCTTGGCACCCTGTCCACGATGTCGCCTGCCTTGTGCCCTGAGTCCCCAGGGAGAGGTTCCCTGTGATGCTGTGTAAAATAAGTGGTACAGAAAATGGATGGTATAAGACAAATTCATTTGCAAATGGTGGTTTTGTTTTGATTTTCTTTGTCAAACAGCTTCAGTGTGATCACTGAGGAGTCCATTTTTGCACAAGCAAGAAAGTGGACAAATTAACTAAATCCTTTTAATTAATGTTCATTTCCTTTTTGAAGGAATTTTGTCATTTTCTTGTCTGTTTCTCCTCGTCTGTTTTCTCTTTTTGCTTGTTTCCACCCCAGATTGATACAAATGCTTTTTTGTGATATTTTGACATTCACTAAATAATTTAGTATATAACACTAATTGTAGTTTTTATTCTTTTCACAACGCAACGGAGTGCCCTGCGACTCCCTGATAGTGGTCCACTGCTTATAGCTAGAAACATCGCTGCTGATGACTCACACTGTAGATCATGAATTCTGTTACTGTAGAAAACATGGCTGCCTCTGCCAGGAGGTTAAAGAGGTTAAAGATAAAGGAGCTTGAATTATTCTGCATTAATGTTGGATTGATCCAAGTTCCTGTACACGTGTCTAAAACCCTGCTAGACATTACAGGAAGAGGCGATTATTCTAATTTTGAAACCAGTGTTTTGCTGAAAATCACACTACGGATGCATATTTTCCTGTTCATGGGGGCGCCAATAATTTCTGACTGTATATTTGTATTGGAAAGTTGCTAGGTAAAAAATAAATAAATAAATAAATAAATAAATAAATATAAACCCAGCCTGCAAACAGCAGTAAAGTGTAATAGCACCGTTTTATCCTCGTTTCAGTAAATTTCTCAGAAAAGCGCATTGTTTGTGTTTGTGTGTGAGATAGTATGTAAAAAGCTTTCCATTTATTCATTATTGTCTGTTTTGTGTTTTGTATTTTTCGCCCAACGATGGCGAGAAATCTGAGTAATTTAAATAATCACGCTGCCTTCTGACATGACTGCGGGTAAATAAATAAGAATAACATTTCCAAGAAGAGAGCAAATGATCTGAACAGGAAAGAGCTGCTGTGCTGAGGTTAGAAAAAAGTGCACACACTCACACACACACTCTCTCTCTCTTTTCCTCTGTGTACGTGTGTGTATGTGTGTGTGTGTGTGTAAAAGATGTCACCCCATGCTTATATATTGAGGGAAGCTCTCACATGGACTGGTTATTCTCAGCAGAGACGAGGTTCTGCGCAGGAATCAGCTCCATCACCAGACAATATGAAACTACAGGTGCTGATCCTCTTCACGTCAGTCCTGGTGGCTCATTACGCATCCTCACGTGTCAGTATTCCAGGTAAAAGACTTCTGCGATGGAAAGAAAGGTAACACTTTATTTAAAGGGACACATATAAGCGTGGATGGAGCTAGCTGTCAGGACACCAAGGTAGTTTTGGTGGGGTTTTTTTGTGTAAGTTGTATAAGAAAACAGTCATTTTTATGTTAATAATGTATAAGAATAATGTATAATCATTTACAATAACTTGATAAAATAGACTATTTATTAATGGTAAAAGCTTATTCGTTCGTTAATATGTATTCAGTTTGCTGTGACAATTTAAAAAAAAATTGCAAGGTAATGTAAAGGAAGTGTTATATGAGCAGTGATAGGTGAAATAATAGTGATATCTTCAGCTGTCATTATAAAAACTTCAGTTAAGGTAAAAATTTCCACCTTTTTTGGAGGCTGAAATCCAAAACAAAACTCATTTCTGCAAACCAAAATATTTTTAATTTTTTTATTTTAATTTTATAACATTTTTTTTATCCAGTGATACGTTTCTGTAAACTAGACCTCAGTACATTAACTGTCCCACTGTAAGCCTGGACGCTGAGTATGAAAGGGATAATATTAATGTTAATATCTAATAAATCTATCTTATCCTTTGTAAAATGAGAGATAAAAGGTGTTTCCTTTTATTGTAAGACCTTTTATTGTGCTCTGAGATTCAATATTGAACATTTCTTTTCTAAAACTTATTTAAAACTGGAAATAATTTTTTTTTTGAAAGGAAATATTGAATATTGAAGATTCTCCACTATTTCTAGGTCACTATTTAAATGTAAGCAAAATTTATGATGTCTAAATTTATGATGTACGTGTTCAGACGACACACTGATGGGATTTGATCTAACACAGATAGTCAGGTTTTACACAAACTAGCAAAGTCCACGCTGGCTCGAGTGTCATTACAGCAAAAATTCAATGTACCAAACACCAAAACCCTCTGAAATTCATGTAAATCTTTCTAATCTTCCACTTTTCACTCAGGTTATTAACGATCATGTAAGTTGTCTTGAAAAATATTGTAATAAATTGGAAAATAGAAGCATTTTCATTAGAGCTCTAAGATGTTTGGACTCTAATGTATATTCAGCTGATGTATATGCTAATTAATTGATTACGTTAGTTAGTTTTCTCACAATTTACAGCCTGATGAACACCAAGAACCTAGAGGTCCAATATGGAGAATTTAAGATAATAAGAAGTGAATTTAGGTGCTTAATTTGAGATTTTTTTTAATACACAATATCAGTAGAAGTACGGAGACAAAAAAAAATCAATTTGAGTGAAAGTCAAAAAGCATCAGCATTAAAACATGCTCAATTATTCAAGAATAAAGTAACTCTCCTTTCAACTGATCAATCTAGACATTAATTTTTTTAATTAATCGACATTTCATTGACATTCCAATCCTGTTGAATTAACAACAAAACACATAGCTACCACATTTAACTTACCGAAACACGCTCCTGTAGATCTGACCTCTGCTCAGAGAGAAATCAGCACACTTCCTGTAGACAATGATGTGAAATTTGATTTCAAATCAGGTTAAAAAAAAAAAAACTTCTCATGGCATTTGAGATTTTGGTGAAATTTCTTTTAAAAAACACTGTATCAGGGATTCTTCTCTCGTTCTGTGTTCAGTAAAGTGCAAATTAGACACTCGTGTACGGTTTCTTCCCTGTGAATAGGTTCTGTTTGTGTAAAAATATCTCGTAAACGTATTATTCACTGGGAGAGATTATAAAATGACTTCATTATGCAAACAACTGAGCATGAATTCAATTCAATATTATTTTATTTGTATAGCGCCTTTAACAATGGACATTGTCAAAAAAAAGCAGCTTTACAGAAATAAACAGATTCAAAATAAATTAAACCAAAATAAATTGTAAATGTGTGAATTTATCCCTAATGAGCGAGCCAGAGGCAAATTATAATCACGGGAATTCACATCTTATTAGGTTATGATTAGCAACATGTTAGATCTGTAGGTTCTACATGACATCATGTGATTTCTGCAGACTTCTACTATAAAATATGTCCCTCAGTCTAGTATTCATATACAATACTGAGTATTCAGTACTGAGTCCCAGTATTCATACACAATACTGAGTATTCAGTACTGAGTATACAATATTCATATACAATACTGAGTATTCAGTACTGAGTATACAATATTCATATACAATACTGAGTATTCAGTACTGAGTATACAATATTCATATACAATACTGAGTATTCAGTACTGAGTATACAATATTCATATACAATACTGAGTATTCAGTACTGAGTATACAATATTCATGTACAGTACTGACTGCAAAAGTCTTACACACCCTAACTTTCAAAAACACATTTTGTCTTTGATGTTTATTTGATGATTTCTGCATTTTTTCAGCACAAAAAATTGTCCAATTACCTTATAAAACTGCACCAAGTGCACCTGAGCCTACTGATGCATTTTTAAAAAGCAACGCATCATCACACCAAATACCGACTTTGTTTAGTTTAGTCTACTGTTTACTGCTCCTTACTGTAGCTGTAAATGCCAAAAAGGTTTCATTTCATTATTTCTGAAGGCATCTTTGCTTTACAGCCTTTCACAGTAATTCTTTAAACTAAAATTTAGATGTTGTTAAGGTCACGCTCTGTAGTGTTATATTTCATCAGAGATGTGAGACAGTTGATATGTCGGCTTTGGAGCTCTCTGTTTTGTGAATGTAAAATATTCATATGTTTGTACATCTTCAATCCCAAAATAACGTGAAAATGATCATGACTTTAGAATATGGGACATGAATTAACTTATTGAAAACTTGTTTAGTGCTTTTTAGTGTTTATATAGAACACATGTTGTAGTATTAATGACTTATTTAAGCTTTTAAAGTGATAAACTGCAGGTCACTTGATGCTACCTGGAATCTTTATCTTTATAATCTGGAATATTTATTATAAACTAATAAAGTTCATTTACGCTCCATCGTCTGCATTACAAAGTCTTAAAGCATTAACTGCACATTATCCCAACTAATACTGCATTTATTACTCATATTCACACAACAGATGCCTGATTACAAACAAATACAAGTGTTTAAGAATTCATAAAAGTTTAATTCATAGTGAATAAAATGTTTGAGTGTTTAATTTGGGTTTTATCAAATACAGAACAAGACCTTGATTAACTCCTAATACAGTATGTGTTTCTATTTAAATCTTTCCTTTTCTGAATTTCTATAAAATGAAAAATTGATGATGTCATTAAATATCCATAAAAGTGCATTTCAATACTCTCTGTTTTTTTAATAGTATAAATATATAGTACAAGTACAAATTATAGTTGTTGTTTTTTTTTAAATGAGAACGTCAGAATGAAAATGTGAGGAGTAAAAAGTAAGTACTTTAAAAACAGTACTTAAGTACAGTATGAAAGCAGTATTACTGAAGTATTTTCCAATGCTGTACATTATAAATGATCATTTTAGGTTCGAGGTAGCATCAGGTCACTTCTGCAGTGTTCATCTCTCTGTGAGGTGAAGGAAAACTAAATAAATACATACATTAACATATACACTCACCTTCCACTTTAATAGGAACACCTCTACACCTGCACATTCATGCAGGTATCTAATCAGCCAATCATGTGGCAGCAGCTCAAGGCGTAAAATCATGCAGATGCAGGTGAAGAGCTTCAGTTTATGTTCACATCTAACTTCAGAATGAAGAGAAAGTGTGATCTCTGTGACTTTAACCGTGGCATGGCTGTTGGGGTCAGATGGGCTGGTCTGAGTTTTTGAGAAACTGCTGATATTCTGGGATTTTCACACACGGCAGTCTCTAGAGTTTACACAGAATTGTTTGAAAAACAAAAAACATTGAGTGAGCGACAGTTCTGTGGGAGGAGACGCCTTGTTGATAAGAGTTGATAAGAGAGGTCAGAGGAGAACGGCCACATTGGTTCGAGCTGCCAGGAAGGATATACTGTAGTAACTCATATAATCACTCTTTACAATCGTGATGAACAGAAAAGCATCTCAGAATGCACAAAACATCGAACCTTGAGGTGGATGAGCCACAACAGCAGAAGACCACATCAGGTTCCTCTCATATCAGCCAAGAACAGGAAACTGAGGCGAACAGTTTGGGAACAGTCTCACCCAAAAAGGACAGTTGAAGATAATGGAAAAAAAAAAAAAATCACCTGGTCTTTTTCAAGGCTTCAGCTGTCCAGTTTGCGTGAGTCTGTATTAATACAAACAATAAAAGGAAGCACCGAGGCTTTTATCTCACATTTACACGAAAACTGTTTAAGTATAAAACTGTGCAATAATCTAAACTCTTTAAAAAAATAAAATCTAAAGCAAAAAAAATTCATGATAGATTAAAATATGGTTCTATTAGAAAAAACACCATACTACATTTATGCTACAAAAATGTAAAATAACAATAATAATAATAATAATAAATCAAGACGCATCAAAATGGATTTTAAAATGCAACATATTACACTGGCTTTATTTTTTTTTTTTATTATTTATTCATGTTCTCAAGTTTGCAGAATAACACATTATTCCATCTTGACTTTAGATTATGAGACAGAAATTGACTTATTAAAAACTTTTTGGTCACTAAATAGTGATGAATAAAATTCTATATTAAAATATATGGAGCAGAAATTAACATATTCATGAGTTATTTAGGTCTAATACATTAAACGTCTTAGAGCCTAAAAGTCTAAAATGAAGGATTAATTCTAACAAGATGTGAATTTCAGTTATTAATTTATGCTTGGTAGTTTGTATAAAGTATTAAACATTATCACAGCTAATAATGCAATCTAACAGATCTCGTGTTATGCATAATACAGATATTTAGCTATAATATGATTAAAATAATAAAATAATTATAAAATGCTATAACAGATATTTAGCATTAAACAAGAACAAGATCTTAATTAACCTCTTTTACGTGTTCCTTAAAATAAAGTGTTAACAAAAAAGTTAAACTTTTGTTTTTAAATTAAAGTCGAAGATGTTTTTTTTCTGTATGTATCGTAGATTTTGTCGGACTCAGAGAACCGGATCAGAGAGGCGTGGACGAGCGCAGCACCTCAGAAGATGACAGCATTTGCTTCTTGTTAAAGGAGAAGGATTCGGAGAGCCACATTTCCTGCAAGCATCGTTTAACCCGCAGTAAATTTAACTACAACCCGTTCGGGCTGCGCTTTGGGAAGAGAGACGGACGCTTAAAATCAGACAGATCAGGAATGAGGAAGATGCTCCCGGTTCTGCTGCTTCTGAGAGAACTGGAGGAAGCATCATGAACACACACACACACACACACACACACAAACAAAAAAAATCTGCAAAAAAGTGCAATCTTTAAGAGCTGGATTAACTCTGGATTAACTGGAGATCTTGTTGTGATGGACATTTTGGCCTGTTAATTTACTGCACAGGTTTGTTCTGTGTACGCTGTTAATCATGTGTGTGCAATAAAGGCTTTTTTTTCTAAATTGTTGAATGGTTTAGAGACTAAAATCCTTTTAAAATCTCAAATATATTCATATTTCATTACTTAAAAGTTGCATTTAATTTTCAGCAAAGTGTCTAGTGTGCTTAAAAAAATCAAAAACAACGATCATGAACATTCATGAGTGGGATTTAATTAATGATTTATTGCGTCTCATTTTAAACACGTTTGATTTGTTTGTTTTAGGGAAATATATCTCTATATTTCAGTCTGGCTCCTGTCGACAGAAACACCACAAAACCCCTTCGCTCCTACTATATTTGTGAAAAAACTGATCTTACAACATTTTATTCACACCTCAGGAGAAAAGAAAAGAAAGGATTCTGGAGCTTGATCTTTCAAACGACAAAAGCAAAAAAGAAAAAAAATGACCAAGACACAAAAATAGATCCACGTTTTACACCTACGGAGGATGCGTGTGTTAAGTGGAGGGGTTAGAAGCATGTGTATGATATGGGTGGAGTGTGTGTGTGTGTGTGCGAATGTGTGTGTGGCCACTACAGGATGACTTCACAGGTCCTTCAGATCTTTCTGGATGTTCCACAGAGTGTCGGCGCTCTTCCTGATCTGCCCCACCTCACCGTCAGTCAGGGTCATGTTGATCACGCTGGTCACGCCGCTGGAGTTCAGGACGCAGGGCAGGCTGAGATACACCTCCTCACCGATCCCGTACATGCCCTACACACACACACACACACACACACACACACACACACACAGCTATAAACAGTCGTTCCCTCTCCAGCGTAAACTCCTCTGTCCTGCAAATGTTGGAAATCTTACAGCTACAGGACTGTAATTCTACTAAAAATTCTACAGAATCCAGATTATTATTTTTTTTTTCATAAGCCTCCGATTCACTCAAATATAGCGGGTTACAAAAGAAAAAATGAATAACGACATCCGTGTCGCATTCTCCAGATGTTGTCTTTAGGTTACATTAAACTTAAGAAAAAAATCACAACAGTTCTTCGTTTGAACACTAGGCGGTGCTCTCAGGTCTCACTGTCTGTATTCCTCCCTCATTTACTGTCTCTCTTTCTGCCTCACTGCCTGTATTTCTCCCTGACGTCTCTCTCTGTATCAGCGTGTGTGTGTGTGTGTGTGTGTGTGTGTGTGTGTGTGTGTGTGTGTGTCACCTTGACCATGGTGGAGACAGGATGAACTCTGCTCAGGTTCTTCACCAGGCTCTCGGTCAGATCAGCGACGCTCATTCCGATGGCCCAGTTAGTGTAACCCTTCAGCTTAATCACCTCGTAGGCACTGTTTCACAACAACAACAAAACACACACACACACACACACACACACACGTTCAGTCACCTGCTCAACCTTCAAACACTGTTTACATACAACCACTGCTGCCCTCATCGTTCCGACAGTTAGTGTGTGTATGTGTGTGTGTGTGTGTGTGTGTGTGTGAGAAAGTCTGTTAATGTGCTCATGCTAATATTGTTATTAAAATAAAGCTTTATCTGGACACTAAGGCTACTGATTCAGTGTGAGCATCAAAATATTTCTAAAATGGGTGTTTAGCTTCATACACTGAATAAAACTCTGAGCCGAGACACATTTTATTGCAGAGAGAGAGAGACACAGAGAGAGAGAGAGAGAGAGAGAGAGACACAGAGAGAGAGAGAGAGAGAGAGAGAGAGAGAGAGAGAGAGACCATTTTCCTTACCTAAGGAAGACATGACCATAGAGGACAGAACAGGAAGAGAAGAGAAGAGAAAGAGACAGACTCCCTGAAACACTGATTATTTATAAGGGAAAAGTTTACACTCAGCCCAAGAACCCTTTCCTGATTTTCTAAGCATGGGAAGTGGGCGGGGACTAGCATGGCTCACAGCGGGGTGCTGGTTGGCGTTTGAGGGTGGTTTTGGGGTAAAGACATGTTCAAAGCCCTATCCTATCATTACTAACACTATGATCATCATTTAGTGCATTAAAATCTGCATTTTAGTTAAAAATATTCATGCACACAATTAACCAAACTGCACCAAGGCCAGCACTATACACATCTAAAACTATAAGGAAGAAAAATAGTTTCATACACTGAAATGAAATATACTTAAGTATAAAAAGAATGAAAACACAAACCAAAACTTAAACCATTACCTCTGAAATGAAATAAAACATCAGTAATGTGAGTACTGTTCATTTAACTCGCTGCATGTTAAGAGTTAAACAGTTAATCATTAACCTGAACTGCTTGATCAGTGCTGCTGGTTAAAAAGTTAATGTTCAAGCACAAGGAGTTTGAGGTTTAACGATGTAAATGTTTGCAGTAGCACTAATCCAATAACAGATTTCATTATTTAGCCAGCATTATTGCTTCTCGCTGGACGCAGATAACTTAACAGAAAGATAAGATAAAGTTACAGACACTTGTTTCTGTAAAATAAATTTAAGTTCGTCTTTATCTCTAATACTGTATCTACTAACGCCGTCACTGTAAGAGTGTAACGACCCCAAGATTCTGATCGATGCATCGATTTAAAAGGAAATGATTGAAATGAATTGATGTAAAAATCATAAGTCAAATATTACTGAAGAAGGACAGATAAATGGTGTGTAAACAATAATTCATATTGGCTAGCAATGTGATTTGCTCGTAACTTTTAAAATAATCCTTCCCCATGGCATCATCACTCACAAATTCACATTAAATTAACCCCGAATTAACATCAGGCCCGCCCCAGATTCTGAACAAAGAGTCACACTAAACTGTATTGCATCGTAGTAAATTCAGCAGGATCATTAAAAAAAATGAATTGTTGCCTTATGAAATGAAATCGAATTGTAATCAAAGCAACACATTTTCTTGCCCGTGGCTGGTTCGTAAATAAATCCTGATAAACTCTCCCTCTCTGCCACTGCATGGCGCCATTAGCATTTACATCCAGGGCATACGTCTTAACTACATCAGAATTTGGCGTCTGTTTTACATCTGCGCATATTTTAACAAGAGATATGGCAACATTTTGTGAAGAAATGAGCATTTCTGTTTGTGAAGAGTATTCCTCTGAAACAGATGCCATGGAAATAAAATCCACGATTCCACAGGAACACGCGTTTGCGCCAAAGAGGGATGTGTTTCTAGCTAAAGCAGAAACATCCCCAGTTTCACGTGAAGCATCTGTAAACATCACCGAGTCTGATCTGGACCTTGGACCTGACTGAGACAGAGGAACGGATTTGTTTTGGGGCACGTGCATTAATGCCAGCTGGGACAGAGTGTATCTGCTGTAGGGAAATCAAACGAGCCATCATACTCCTGTTTGTGAACAAGGACAAAGTCCAAGGTGGAGTAAGGAAAATGCTAGTTTTATGTGTGTGTGTGTGTGTGTGTGTGTGTGTGTGTGTGTGTGGATAGGGAAGTTCCAGATGTAGCACTGCTTACAATACAAGATATACATGCAGGATTTATCTGTCAATTCAAATCTCTAGACAACATCACCTATCTGGAGAACGTAGCTGTTCTGCCTCAGTTTGTGCTTCATGGCTCATGTTTGCAGCTCAAATCTACAGAAAAACCACCCAAACACACACATGTGGACGGTTCCCTTTCATTATTTAGGATTGAATCACTTTGTGATAACTCAGACTCGAGTTAGCGTAGGAGTGATTTGTGCAGCCGGCCGCTATACAGTCAGCTTCAGACGTTTTTATCTCCTCGTGCAGTGGAGCTTTACTCGCTGTTTAGAGTTCAACAGCGTGTAAACACAAGCCAGTCTATGACAACACACACCTGTCAGGGTAACCGCAGCACCGAAGCGCAAGGGTCAAGTGCTCAGCATCGTGTTACAGAGGAATAATTACGCTTAACACGAGACATCAAGACCCAGAGGAATAAAATCTATTCTGAGAATGAAAACTGTTTCCTTCCCCTTTAAGAACTGAAATCATTTCTTATCGTAGCAGATTCAGTGATGTCGTGAAATACTGAATCGTTGCCTTGTGAATCTAAATCGAACTGCATCATAGCAGATTCAGTGTTCAAATATCAAATTTCTGCTTACTGAATCGAATCGTATCGTATTGGATTCAATGGTATCATCAAATATCGAATCATTCTATTAAAAATGTAAATTGCATTGTGATTGTATCGTGTGAAAGCCTGAGGTTTACATTTCTCCTTTACTGAACAGGAGTGAGAAACGTAGGCTACATTAGTACTAGCTACGTTATTAATAGCGACATTAAAACTGCATATGATTTATTTAATAAAACAATTTTGAAATCAAATACAGATTTTCCTTTTTTTTTTTTTTATGTAATCATGGCTAAATTGCAGTCGGTTAATCATCTAAAGTAGATCAGACACAAAAACAGCTTTCAACTGTTAATCTGTCTGAACAACTCAAATTAATAAAACTAAACTCTATAAAAATAACAGAATTACTTTTACTTACATGAACTAAATTAAACTGCATTTACAATAGAAAAGCGAAATATATGTAAAGAATTAAAACTAATAATACTGAAGAACACAGACATGAACTCAAATCTTATAAATGGACTCATGAACTCTCACAATCTTATAAATGTAAAATATGTTAAGCAGTTTCGCTTGAATGCATTCATCTTCTCTATTCGTGTGTATTTGTTTATAAAATTAACCATTATGGTGTGGTTTTATTTCACCTGTCCACCACCAGCTTGTGAGCCTCCTTCCAGTTCTCGCTGTCCTGATCCGTCCCGATGGCCGGGTTGAGCTTCTGCAGGTTCACTCCGGCGACGTTAGCGCCGCTCCATACAGGCACTGAGGAACACAGGAACCGGGAAGATCTCAGATTTCCTTTCCATCTAAAATTATACGCCACTACAACATAAAAGCACCTTGCAGTATATAGACTCAAAGTGTTTATATAACTAGCGTCCACGTTTATGGTTTGGTGTGTTTAGAATAAAAAAACCAAATCTTTATCCCTGACCATCCACGACACCTCGTTCAATCTCCTCCACCATCTACTCCTCTCTCTCAGAGGCTCACCGCTGGAGTCTCCGTGCTCTCCCAGGATGTAGCCGTTGAAGCTGCTTGCGTGGATGCCCAGCTTCTCGGCCATGATGAAGCGGAAACGGGCCGAGTCCAGGTTGGTGCCGCTGCCGATGACGCGGTGCTTGGGAAGGCCGCTGAGCTTCCAAGTCACGTAAGTCATGATGTCCACTGTGCAGGGGTTAAAATGAACAGCTTTACACAAAGCACTTTCAAGAACAAAACAAATTTGTCCACCATTTTGTCCAGAATTACTGGCACCTTTCATAAAAATGAGCAAAAATGAACAAATATGACAAATAATGTCAAAAGATGCGTTACACAGTATTAAGATATGTTTAATTCACTTCCTCACACTGAAGCATGGTGGTGGTAGTGCTGATGTTAAAAATTATTAAGATATTAAGTAATAATTATTAAGTTCTAACTATTATAATGGCACTAGTGGTATTTTAACTGAATTTTTTTTAAATATCCATTACTTTAATTTTGTAGACCTACAATCATATTTCTCTTTGTTTTTTTCCCCCCCCCAATGGTGAAGAGATTTTTTTGGCATTTATTTTCGATTTTTTCTTTTTTTTTTTTTGAGAATTATTCATGTTGAGGAAATGTCAGTAGCTTTTCTAAACATATGAGTAGACATTTTTAATAATTGTGCGTAATCTTTATTTAAAACAACCATTTTGTCTGTTTTCTTGAAGGGTGCCAATAGTTCTGAAGTCGACTAACATGTATAGGTAATAAAACTGGGCAGTTGTGTGCTGAAGCTGGGTCTCACCCGGGTTGGAGACGACGACGAGGATGCAGTTGGGACTGTGTTTGACGATCTGAGGGATGATGTGCTTGAAGATGTTGACGTTCCTCTGCACCAGGTTGAGGCGGCTTTCGCCCTCCTGCTGACGAACGCCAGCCGTCACCACCACGATGCGCGAGTTCGCCGTCACAGAGTAGTCTGTCAATCAACAGCATGTACCGAGACGTTATGAAGAGACAGTTATGTAATAGCTATGGAGTTATACAAACACCGACATCTGATAAATAGAATGCAGAAAGGTAAAATAAAAAAGGAAGTGAAAAATATAAGTACAATAAACGTGTGTAAAGAGATAAAAATACACAAATGTAGAAAATAAATTAGTATTTATGTATTTGTTTGTTTATTTTATATTAGTTATCTATAGAATTTATTCATATGATGAGTATTTATTTTTATATCAAAAGATGTAAGGAAGGAAGGAAGTACAGAAGGAAGGAAGGAAGTACAGAGGGAAGTACAGAAGGAAGTATGGACGTACATAAAAAGTATGGATGTATGGAAGGATGGGAACAAAGGAAGTATGAAAGGAAGTAAGTAGGGAAGACTGTATGGAGGTACAAAGAAAGTAAGGAAGAAAGGAATGAAGAATGGAAATATGAAAGGAAGAAAGGAATGAAGGAAGGAAGGAAGTATGCAAGGAAGTAAGTAAGTCTTAAGTGAGTCACATAATTTACTTTAGTACTTAAAATGATTTGAATCTTTTACTGACTGATTCATTAAAGTCTGGTGTTTATAACTGACTTCTTATATTTTAAGATATAAAATACAATGTTCTGTGAACCACTGAATCATTTTTAAAGAATCGTTTGACAACAGGTCGAAGCGAATCACTTTTCAAAGTTGAACAAACGAATCATTATCTAAATGATTCAGAACAGCTTAAAGATTCAGTGAAAAAGATTCAGTCATTTAGAGGTCTCTCACCCTTATCAGCGATGATCTTATGGGTCTTGAGGAAGAGGCTGCCATGCTGCAGGTCCATCATCTCTCCTTTCAGCTTGTCCTCCAGCACATCGACCAGCGCCAGCTCGTCACACAAGTCCTAGAGAGAGAGAGAGAGAGAGAGAGAGAACCTGAGTCAGTCATGGGAAATTCACTCAGCTCAAATCGAGCACAATCAGGTCCTAAGGTCCAACACTGGAGTTTTGTGTGTGTGTGTGTGTGTGTGTGTGTGTGTGTGTGTGTGTGTGTGTGTGTGTGAGGTCTCTTACCTTCAGCAGGATGCTGACAGCGCAGGCCATGCCCACTTGCCCCACTCCCACCACAGTCACCTTGCTGGTGGGTGGGTCAGCAGGACCGCTGCTCACGGAGGTGATGAGTTTCTCCAGGACTGAGGCCATGATCTACACAGAGAGTTACAGCATTTATTACAGAACATTTCTAGATTTATTTATAGTCGTTTTTTCCCCTCCTATCGCAACAGTGCTAGTGTTTTGATGCATGCTTTAATGAAACTCCGCCTCCTGCATTACATCTCATTAACAGTTCATGATCTTCGTTCACATCAGCATGTGACAAGTCACTCGTCTCACATGCAGCTTGTCTTTTGTGGGCGTGTAGCGACTGATCCTGCTATCACTTGGAGGCGTGGTTTGGAAAACGTAAGTAGCTATATATAGCTTTTAAAGCACTGTGAAAAATAGTTTGTTTGATTTACGAGTTACGCGCTCAGCTTCATACTAGCTGCGTTCTCAGTTCAGATTAGCAAAGCAAGCTAACTGCACTAGCTACGTACACTCACCTGAGACCCCAACAATCTCTGCTACTTCCTTCCAAGCTTTATTTTTCTTTGTCTCTATACGCATTTAACGACAGGATAAGATGAAACCGTGGTTATACGCTTTTCTACTAATTTTACTTCAAACGCTAAATGGGAACTAACCACAGGTAGGAACTAAAGCTGTGAGCTGAAGAAACATTGCGACATCGGATTGGTCTGAGGAATCATCAGCAATTTGTTTGGATTTCTTGCTTTTCTAATGACACATAGGTAAACGTAAATAAATAGATAAATGTATTACATTTTACAAGATATAAAAAATTGTAATCGTCTGCAAATTGCTGTGATGCAACAGGAATACATTTTGAGGTGCTGATTATTTTCCCATAACAGCATGACACGGAGTGTTTTATTCCTTACTTCGAGCTGTAACTGTAATGCAGTACGCTGATTGGACCGATTCTGAATCACGTGTTAAAGTTCAGAGTTGAAAGGCTGACTTCAGCGAACTAAACGTGAAACGTGTGTGAGCCAATGTGCCGCTAATCCTCCACGTTCTTTTCCATCCGCTGAGTGCCGTGGACTCGCTAATCCTGAAAATGACACGGCGCCAACAAAAAGGACAAAAGGAGAACAGGGCACAGGCATGAAGCTCGCTCTGAGCTCTGTGTGTGTGTGTGTGTGTGTGTGTGTGTGTGTGTGCGTGAGAGAGAGAGATAGAGAGAGAGAGTAGAATAGTATTGTGTACAAAGCTACATATAAGAACATTACTAGCATGTTATTCATTCGAGCACTATTTCTAAATAAGGATTTTAATATGCTACGGCAGTGTGTATGCAGTTCTGTGAAACACACACACCTTTTTGCAATGTAAATTCCTTCAGATTCCTTCTCAATCAGGTTTCACTTGCATGATAAACCCCACTCTGGTGTATATAGTCATGAAGCACAGCTGAGGACACTTTCACACCTATTAGTGCGTTTGCCGAATACTCTACATACTATACTATACCAAACATAACTAAAAACATTGTCTGAGGGGTGTAAAGGGCTGAAAATGTCCTGAAAAAATCATTCATACACTGGTCAGAGATACAGAGATCAAAACAGATAAACAAACCATTTTACCAGGTGTGTGCAGGAGAACGGAGAATACGGAGCCGGCACTCGATAAATGATTAGATCATTAGATTCTACAAATAATAGTTGAAGACATTTCGTCTGCAACATCCAGTGTTTATTTTCTCTTTTTTTTCCTCTTTATCCAGCACACACATATATATTTGTGCTCTGTGCTTTGGCTCAGTTTTAGCGGCTCACGTCTACGGAAAAACGCTGCAACCCAAAAACACACGGCGTGTCGGATTCACTTCCTGCAGCGAGTCGATTCAGAGTCGAATCACGTTCTCACTAGAGTTCACTCGGAAGTGGAGTGAGACCGCATCGCTCAGACGCTCTCTCTCTCTCGGACCCGAGCGTGATCGCTGTGTTCTCGTCTAAAGAGCCACACGGAGAACGGAGAACACACCAGGGTTCGGGTCTAAACACTGCAGACGTCAAAGCGTCCTTAGTGTGTCATAGTGTGTTTATTTTTTATGTTTATGTTTTCAGTTTTTTAATTTATAGGGCCTTTCTACCACACAAGGTCTCTTTACATTTAAATACATAACACAGTGTAACATCACTACATTACAAGCATTACACACTCTGCTCCACGTCATACACAATCTTCATACCAGGCCGAGGGGAATCACGTCAAAGCTGAGACTACGCTTCTTTTCACACTACTTTTGCTGATGTTTTGTTACAGGACGCACCCTCATTTCAAAATGTACCAACCCGTACCATTATCTTTTATACCTTTCACCTGGAAATGTGAATAGAGTGTACTTTTGAAAAGCTACTTAATTGGACTATCATTACATTATACAGTAAAGCTACATGAGCCTTTCTGGGTAAAAGGTACTTGAGCTACTCTGCACTGAAACTGTGTCATAACCAAGTTTGCATTTACAAAGGCTCTGTTTTATAGCCTGCAGAGATGAAGAGTCTGATGCCAGGAAATGAAGCCGACGTCACGGTAAACCAGCAGAAGTGGGTGAAAGGAGAACAAACAGCGCTGTTTACAGATATCGTTTGTTGTGCAAATAGATTCCTGAACTGCATTCAATTTATTTTATATTACGGTTTCACGGTTAGTCACGGATTACGACCTGATCATTGGCTTTTTCAACATTCCCGTCGATTACACTTATTTTTCCTCTCTATTTGGACTCATCCTGAATCACATTACAGCAACTTCTTTTTCTGTTTAACCCTCTACGTGACGTCACGTTCCCGCCTCTGCTGCTGTTAACCATCTACGTAACATTACATTCCCGCCTCTGCTGCTGTTAACCGTCTACGTAGCGTCACATTCCCGCCTCTGCTGCTGTTAACCGTCTACGTAGCGTCACATTCCCGCCTCTGCTGCTGTTAACCGTCTACGTAACATTACATTCCCGCCTCTGCTGCTGTTAACCGTCTACGTAACATTACATTCCCGCCTCTGCTGCTGTTAACCGTCTACGTAACATTACATTCCCGCCTCTGCTGCCGTTAACCCTCTACGTAACATTACATTCCCGCCTCTGCTGCTGTTAACCGTCTACGTAACATTACATTCCCGCCTCTGCTGCCGTTAACCCTCTACGTAACATTACATTCCCGCCTCTGCTGCCGTTAACCGTCTACGTAACATTACATTCCCGCCTCTGCTGCCGTTAACCCTCTACGTAACATTACATTCCCGCCTCTGCTGCCGTTAACCCTCTACGTGACGCCACATTCCCGCCTCTGCTGCCGTTAACCTTCTACGTAACGTCACGTTACCGCCTCTGCAGTAATGTAACGTTACGGATCAAATAAAACACGCAGCATTGCTGACTACAACGACATTTCTTGGCTTTTTTTTTTGTTTGTTTTTGGATAAACAGCACTGAACACTGTCACACTTGTTCGACTTTTTCTTTTTTAGCTGAGTGTGCTGTCTTTCCTCACAGCCGCTCCCTCTTCAATGTTATGGAAACAAATTTCCTGATTACGGTGTGTGTGTGACTGTGTGTGTACGCTAAATATGTGATAAATACAGACAGTGTACAAGATTTTACATCAAAGTCACTCTCAAAAATAGCTTTCCAAGCAAGATGAAGAACATTTGTTCGGTTTGTTTGAAGAACATTGTGTTCATTTGGTTCCTTGTGCTTTTTGTTCTATATAGAATGAAGTCGTAACGTTTCTTCTCCAGCTGTGTTTCCTTCCTGACGGGACGCCGTGAGCAGCTTAGCAAGCCATCACACAACACGCTTTTCAGCTGTGTACACACATTTATTCGATTATTCACTATGTCCAGCACACAGACCCGGCCACGCGGCTATTAATCTCTTCATACATAAAGGGTAATAAATGTTCTTACGCAACTTTCACAATTAGCAGAAAAGACTCAGTGACTTTCAGCTTTATCTTGCGCTGTGACAGAGACTCTCGGCTGCGCAGGAAGTGCACTACTTCATAACACAATGTGCTTTAAAGTGGCCCTGAAATCTAATGTTTCTCTTTGTAACTTTCTGTAAATCTCCCATAGTGCAATTAAAAGAGGGCTGTTTTTTTTAAAATCTCATTAGCACAAGTAGAAGTTCTTTAGTTTGTTAGAAGCAGTACCAGTTTGTTAGCACATTATAGCAGTTTGTTAGCTTATCAAAAGCACTAGCAGTTTGTTAGCTCATTACTAGCATTAACAGTTTGTTAGCTTGTTGGAAGCAGTAGCAGTTTGTTAGCTAATTAGTAGCGTTAACAGTTTGTTAGCTCTTTACTAGCATTAGGAGTCTGTTAGCTCATTACTAGCATTAGCAGCTTATTAGCTCGTTGGAAGCTTTAGCAGCTTGTTAGCTCGTTGGAAGCATTAGCACTTTGCTAGCTCATTAGTAGCGTTAGCACTTTGCTAGCTCATTAGTAGCGTTAGCACTTTGCTAGCTCATTAGCGGTTTGTTAGCTCACTAGCAGCATTAGCGGTTCTGTAGCTTGTTAGCAGCAGTAGCAGTTGAAAGTGCTTTTGTTAAACTCTTCGCTGTTCTCAGTATTTAGCTCGTTCACGCTGCTCGTGTCAGGTTTGTTTCGATTGGGCGGGATGTGGTGTATCTTCACCGCTACTGCCTACAAAATGCTAACACTCTGACTTCCTGTTTCTAAAGGAAATTGATGCAATCATGCATAGAATTAATTCAGGAATCTCAAAAAAACCTTTTTTTTTTTTTAAAGTGCCAGGACCTGATTTATCTGTTGTACAAAATGTGCACAAAAAATTCATAATCAATAATAAACTTTTCTCTGGTTTTTAACTTGTTGATTAAAAAAAAAAACCGTGAAACCGCGATATGTTTACACTGAGACCGATCACACCGTGAACACATCACACCGTGACGCCCCCAGGCGGCGCCAGCAGCGTGCACATGACGTCATGACGCTCAGTGGCCCGGATGTAGCAGTGTTGAATAACGGAGAGAGCTGAGCAGCAGAAGCTATGAAGTGTTTAATAAAAACGCGTTTTAGACGGAATTCAGCTGCAGTTTCTGTTCCTCAGAGCAGCGCGAGACTCTACAGAGCCCCTGAAGCTGGAGCTGCTCGTGCGCCCAAAACAATCAGCGTGCAAACAGGCGCAGTTTTAAAGCACAAGGTCAAGTTCATGTCGGGTTTGTTTACTGGCAACACATCTTTCCACACACACACACACACACACACACCACAAAAAAGAAAAGAAAAGACAACTCACATTACACATGATGCATTAGTGCTAGGACATCTTCCTCAGAACTAAACAGATAGATAGATAGATAGATAGATAGATAGATAGATAGTGCAACCACTATTGCATTTACATTTTTTTTTTTTTTTAAATCTGCATCACGGAAATTTCCTCAAACAAACTGCAATACACACACACGCGCACACACAAAAACACACAATGCATGCACAGAAAAGAAAGAGAGAGAGATTCCTCGTGACAGAGAAAAAGGCGTCCTGCTATAAACCTGGAAACATTTTAACACATTTCTTGCTTGTTTTTTTTTTTTTTGCACCTGGCCTACATGCACGCGCTCTGTGCATGTGCATGAAATGACCTTCATTCAAGCAAACCAAAGCAAACAAGTGAACATCCTGAAACAGAACAAAGCGAGTTGGATCAGAGTGTGCGGTACGTACATCAGGTGTGAGAGACTGAGAGAGAGAGAGAGAGAAATGTCTCTGCGTCCTTCTGCGGTGCGTGAGGCGGTTTGCGGAGCTGATCGGAGCTGATGGCAGGCGGAGGAGGATGTGTGCGTGAAGGGCGCGCGCTCGCTGTAGTCAGCTTCCGCGAGAGAGAGGAGGAGGAGGAGAAAGAGGACAAGAAGAAGGAGGAGGAGGAGGAGGAGGAGGTGCGCGCGCGCTACGCAAATTGCGCATGTGCGTAAAAAGCGCATTGGGTGCGTCGCTGGAGATGGAGTAAAGGCGGTGTGGAATGTGAGGGTGCGGACGCACACAGGGACCCAGAGCTGTGACTCGAGCAACCTTGACGTCTATCTTTCTGTTTTGTTTTGTTGTTTTTTTTCTTCCGGAAACAAGCTGTGGAAAAACAAAACAAACGAGTTCCACCTGCTTGTGTTCAGTGAAAAAAAAAAAATAATAATAATAAAGTGGGAGACTTCTGAAATCATTACTGGTGTCACTTTTTAACCATCATGTCAGTGTCATATAATCTACCAGATCACCTTGTACATAGATTCACATTTGTCTTACACCATTCAGAAAAGTGTTCCTTACAGCTGCTGCTTATCACACCTGGTACTTCTTCACCTAGTACCTCTTCACCTGGTACTTCTTCACCTAGTACTTCTTTACCTGGTACTTCTTCACCTAGTACCTCTTTACCTGGTACTTCTTCACCTAGTACTTCTTCACCTGGTGCTTTTTCACCTGGTGCTTTTTCAAGTGAAACTTACTTTACTCTACTTGATTTACTAAAAATCAGAACAGATGCTGATCATTTCATGAACATATTTCATTGTCATTTATTTAACTTGTAATATCCATGAATATATATATATATGTATATATATATATATAGATAGATAGATAGATAGATAGATAGATATAAAGGTTTGTGGAAACCTGATCATCACACCTATATGTGGTTCTTCCCCAAACTGTTACCACAAAGTCTGAAGCACACAATTGTCTAGAATGTCTCTGTATTTGCTGTAGCATTACAGTTTCCTTTCACTGGAACTAAGAGGCCCAAACCTGTTCCAGCATGACAATGCCCCTGTGCACAAAGCGAGCTCCATGAAGACATGGTGTGTGAAGGTTGGAGTGGAAGAACTCGAGTGTCCTGCACAGAGCCCTGACCTCAACCCCACTGAACACCTTTGGGATGAACTGGAACACACGACTTCACCCCAGACCTCCTCACCAACATCAGCGCCTGACCTCACTAATGCTCTTGTGGCTGAATGAACACAAATCCCCACAGCCACGCTCCAAAATCTAGTGGAAAGACTTCGCAGAAGAGTGGAGCTTATTATAACAGTAAAGGGGGACTAAATCTGGAATGAGATGTTCAACAAGCACAAATGGGTGTGATGGACAAGGGTGCACATACTTTTGGCCATATAGTGTACTATGTTTATGATTTTAAAACTACTGCAAGAAATAAAGGTACCAAACTGTACTCTTCCTTGTGGTTTCATCGGCATGTACGTACCACGGATGGCTGTGGCATTGTTGAACATGATTTATATCTTTAATGTGTATCTTCCACATGAAAAAGTGGACATATTGTACCTTTAAAATATTTTAAGCTGCATAACTGGACTGTAATTCATTTTAGAGTAAAGCTTTATTAAAGGTTTATGCTTTTCTGTGTGAAAGGATACACACTAAAGGTACAAAATGTCAGAACACTTATCTTTTGTATGTTTACTATATACTGTATATTTCACCTGGGAATGTGGATATAGTGTACCTTTAAATTTATTTAAGTGTAATGATTTAAGCTTTAAAGTTACACTACATGGACCTTTGTAAGTAATAAGTACATTTTAAAGGTACAAATGGTGAATGCTTGCGGAACCATACCAAGGAAAAGTACAGTTTAGTACCTTTTTTCTTACTGGGACGTATAACCCAGTAGGAATACATTACTGATACAAATACGATGAACATGATTAGGTTTTTATAATTTTTTTTAAAGGATCACATGATGCCTGGTTGAGATTATAGATGTGCATCAGAACCCAACAAAAAGTCTCGCAAGTGGAAGGTTTTTACTTCCACGTGGGTGCGAGCGAGCAGACAAATGAAGTCCGGCACTGCATAATGAATTTATAGCGTTTATTCGTTCATCCTTAGTAACTGCCTGGTCAGAGTGACGGTGGTTTACATTAGGCTACTAGTTTGTTTATAATTTGGTAGCTAGCATGTAGGGCTGTCAAAACTCTTAAGGTGCATGTAATGTAGCTGTAAAACTTTACCCTTAATCATTAATCATTTTTAAAGGTGCACTATATCAACATTTCCAGGTGAAACATACATATTAAAGGTATTAAAGGTATAAAAGGTGTACCCTTGAGGGTACTGCCCTAGTGATAAGGAATGGTACTGTTTAGTACCCTTTTTTTCTGAGAGTGTACTTCTTAGGGCAGCATCAGATGACAAATTGTCCGACAAATAGGCTGGAAAAGCTCTTTAATCATTACTCATCTGACTTTTTCTTGGTTCAGATCCCATCAGTAAGAACTTTACCACATGTTGTACTGTTAGGAATGGAATTAACTTGAAGTTTTAACATTTGATTTCCACAATAAGTCTAACATTTGAAGGTGTAAAAAAATTCTTTATAGTGACACAAAGATTAATAAAAAAAATAAATAATAAAATAAACCCAGACCTTTGTGGGTTGCATAAATATTCACCGCATTGGTCAATACTCAGGAGAAAGACCTTTGGTTGCAATTATAGCTTCAAGTCTTCTGGGATGTGTCTCAATCAGCTTTCACATCTGGATTCATAGCTTCTTGGCCAATTCTTCATGTCAAAATTGCTCAAGATCTGTCAGATTGGCAAGAATCTTCAAGATTCCCACTCGGCTTGAGGACTGGGACGTTCTACCATACTCAATTTAGTTCAATTCAATTTTATTAATATATTACTTTCAACAATGAACACTGTCACAAAGCAGCTTTACACAAATCCAGATACAGATTTAGAAATTAGATCCTTAATGACAAAGCGACATGAGGAAGAAACCATGAGAGGAACCAGACTCAAAAATGAATCCATCCTCTTCTGGCCACATGGATCGTGCGATTAAGAGTCAATAGTCTTCACGTTCTTGGTTTTGAACCACTCCAGTGTAGCTTTGGCAGTACCCTTAGCATCTAGACTCTTGCAGACTAGAACAGATTTTCTTCTCAGATTATATATTTGGCTCCATCCATCTTGCCCTCAATCCCACAACATGATGCTACCACCACCATGCTTCACTGTGGGAATGGTGTTCTCAGGCTGATGATCAGAAAATGTAGCATATTGTGACAATTAAGTTGCATTTTGTTCTCATCCGACCAGAGAACCTTTTTCTACATGTTTGCTGTAACATATGACTTTTTTTTTTTTTCTTTTCTTGTCAGGTTTTTGGAGAGTATGTCCTGTGGTTGTCCTGTCTGAACTGGTGATGCACTGATATTAATTATCTAAATCCCAGAAAAGCCAAGGTGTGGCCCTTACCCTTTATTTTCACCCTTTACGAAACAAACACCAGCCTGAACATGCAGACAGACGGATGAATCACAGACTTTAAGTGGAATAATTTCTCATCGCTGTCCAGACTTTGAAGGTCACAGCTGATATGTAATGTGAAGCTTGTGGTTTGTATTTAAATAAAATGTAAATGACCTTGTCTGATCACACCGACTTGGTTCATAGACCTAAAAAATTAACCAGAAAAATGGTATAAAATGGACGAGCACTACATTAATGAACATTAACATTATAGTAGAATAATACATCTATATAAGTTTATGAGAAAAAGGGAAAACAGACAGATTCCTAAACTCGTATTTAAGTAACCTTTGAACTCTTTAGTAGAAATTCTTTAATAAATCAGTGGCACATGCTTTTTAAAAGGGTTAAAGCTTTATTATATTTGAAGCTCAGATGAAGTGTGGCATAAAGGGTTAACAGGACAGCTGGTCAAATCCGATGGTCAAATCCCGGAAAAATCCGGCACACGCTGAAAGAGCTGCACTGTTTAGAGGCTTCAGCACGACCATGCAAACCCATGAAAAGGAAAAATAGTTTAGCTGTCAATCTGCTGCTCAGTCACCTTTCTGTGGACTGCAAAAAGAGCGAAACTGTTTGTTCGGTTAAATGGTTACGTGAGTGTGTGTGTTTGTTTAACAGACTCGGCGCACAGTTTAAACAGAGCACAATGAAATGCTCTTAGCATCCAGGAGCTTTTCAATAATCCCCTGCTCTCACAGCTGGAGAAACATGACACGTTATTCACGTCCGCCTCCCAGACACGAGCAGGAGGAGCCACCACTCCACCTACTACATCCTCCAATAAGATTCGAGAGCAGGGATCCTGGAATGGGATGGGAGTGATTTAAAGAATTCCAGCTTAGAGAGTAGGAGAAAGCCTTACAGAGAAGTCACACAGGCTTCACCTCTTCACATTTAGTCACTTCATGTTATGTTTCATACTTTTTTCTTTTTTTTCGCTCACGCCATTAGTTCATTTCTAACGTGGTCCTATGTGGCTACATGTGCAGTGATAAAATGTACCTTCTCACGTTTTTCACATGTGATTTCATATTACTGACATAATCACACGTGAAAAACGTCATGTGGGGAATGTATCAGAAATGTAGGAGACTAGCTACAGGGCTAGAGACATTAGCTTGGAATTTTTGATCAGTGAACTGATGGCATGGACTGTTTAAAGAAAAGTCAGTGCTGAAAAAGAAGTATGAGTTTATTGTCCGCTTCAAGTTAAAAATGTAAAAAATTGATATATTTTCATGTAAAATATCTTGAACATACGCAAATTCAACTGATGTTTCTCTTGGTTAGATTGTTTTAAAACTCAAAAGACTACTAAGACAATTACTAAAACTACTAAAACAATTTTAAGCTTGAGTATATGATTGTACTTGTTTAAAAAAAAAAAATGAGCCAAATATACTACTACTACTACTACTAATAATAATAATGACAAGCGATGATTAAGGGGGCCAAGCACTTTTCGGCCTCACCCCATAGCACTGAAGCCATTGACTTCATCAGGATTTGTTCCCCGATAGTAAATTTGAAGGTTAAAAATAAATTCTTTGTTGAGATATTACCTCACTTCCTGTTTTCAGGAGCCCTTCCATGTTGCAAATGAACTCAAAGCTAGTTTCATAACATTAGGTCATTTTACTAAACATATGTGACAAGTTTCTTTCAATATGTGAAAGCATTGCTGAGACATAACCTCACTTCCTGTTTGGTGACTTCATTATCAAATTCACATCCACGTTACGGATGAAACATCCCACATATCGAAAATCTGAGAATTAAGTTCTGTTCAGATTGGTGTCCTGATGCTGTGTATAATTGTATGGTGGAAAACATCATGGTGTCCCTTGAACTCGGCTTGACCCAAAGAATCAGAGGAAAATGGAATCGCGTTTCTACAACATTGAGAGTTATTATTGTAAACGTAATAAAATATTGTTAAAAAAACAACAACTTTGTATTGTCTGAGTGCATTTTACTATATTACCTCCCCAACAGAGTTTATAGACTGGTGGTATTATTAGTCCCTGACCTAGCGAACCAGTATCAGAATGTATTTATTGATAGAGACTTCAAAGCACTTCTGTAAGTCGCTCTGGATAAGAGCATCTGCCAAATGCCATAAATGTAAATGTAAATGTATGTCCAAATTTTGCATATTGGTGGTGCTAGAGAGCTTGAGTGGTGTACACCAAAACTGCTGTGCTGGTAGCTGAGACTGTCCTCTATCGCTGTGCCAAATTTCATTAAAAACGTACGAAGTGCCGTAGACTCCCAGCAAGAAGAAAATATACAGTTCCATAGGAGGCACCTTCAGTGCTTGGCCCCCTAAAGATGATAATAATAATAATAATAATAATAATAATAATAGTTTCTATAACACTTTTCATTTTAAGTCAAACTCTCAAAATGCTTTACATAAAAGATTAAACATGAAACAAAAAATAAAACAAGTAAAGTTTAAAAAAATTTAAAGTACACAAAATTAAAGCAAATCAGGAAGATAAATGGTAAAAGGTATTTGTATAATAATTAAAAAATAACAACATTAATAAAAACATTACATCAACAATTAGTAAAAATAATCTAATATTTGAATAATTGGGAAATAAATCTGTACTGAGGAGGTCCATGGGAATTTTTAAAGAATTCACTGACTGCAAAAAAAAAAGAAGAGCAGCTCACCTTACTGTGGCAGATTTCCAAATAAATAACATAAAACGATCCTAAACCAGTAGTTCTGTGTGTATAAACGCCTTACAGAGTACAAATAGGAACAACTCAGTTCAGCGAAAGGCAGAAGAGATGGAGTCGAGCTGTGGGACAGAGGGAAAAGTAAAAAGTAAAAAGTAAGCGTGTGTCAATGAATAACATTTATTTCCTAATCCTCAGAATGAACACTGACTAGAACAGAGTTCACACAGCAAACTCAAAACTACTCAGCTGCAGAAAATAAAGGGAAAAAAATCACACACAAGCAATCAGATCAACAGATCAGTGCTAACATTCAGAAATACAAGCCTAACGTTGAGAAGAAAAGTTTGTGCCCCCCATCTACCATTCTTTAAACCAGGTTAAACCATAAACTGCAATATGATTTTATAATTCATAACCGATTTATTTATCTAGCCTGTTCACTAACGTTCATAATAAACGTTCATGTGATGAAGCCTCGGCACTTAAGATTATAATTTGTGGGATTTTTTATTTATTTATTTTTTTCCATGCACTGATGATGATCTGTCTCTGTGAGTCTCAATCAAAGCTATCAAAGTTATTAAATCGATAAATATGTCAGCTGGAATCTAATGACAAATTTAGTAAAAAAGAAATCGTACATGTTGGTGGAAAGTTCAAAAATAATAATAATGATTTAAAAAAAAACAAAACACTCTGGCTCCAAGAAATAGCCAAAATATTGTGGCACACATTTAAATAAATAAATAATTAATGTTTGTTTAAAAAAAAAAAAAAAAAAAGTAAATGTAAAATGATTTCACCTATGATTTTTTCTTTTTTTTTTTATTGTAAAATGTTTGATAAACTATGATCTACCAATGGAAAAAGTTTCATATTTTTGTGAATTGTATTAAATTGTATTAAATTAATTTTTTTTTTTTTGCAACGCTCAGATTTTTGGGATTTTATTCAAATTTGGAGCGAGAGTTGTGAAATGAAGAAAGCTGTAAAAATGACTTGGGTGTATCCTGCAATTAGACAACTATCTAAACCATAAAGAAGAATCTTATGAAAACAGAAAAATACATTTTTTTTTGTCATAAACCTTTTGGATTCATCTGAAGCAGGCTGAGATACAACTGAAATATCACTGAGTTACACCTGAGAGGATCCAAACGCTGCCAGAGACTGTTATAAAAGGGTTAACGAGCTGAAAGCAAATGTTTATATCACATTCAGAACAGGAGATTTTTCACTATTAATATTTTAACACTATTTGACTACTTATGATAATGCAGGAACATGTGTGAACCCTAACACCCTACATCTTGTCCAATTTAATGACTGAAATGATCTTCATTTTGAACTAAGGGTGTGAAAACTTTTGCATCTGACCGAATCCTCAGATTACAATTTTAGCTTTGTTACTAACAAGCTGGATGGTGAGTGGAAATGTAGACTTTGAATAACAAACACTCATCACACACTCATCACATGAACAATTTGACCTCTGTGGTTCAGTTTGCACACCCTGACCAATCAGTGACCTCCATTCTGCCATCCAGTTGAATGGTGGCCAATCAGAGGGCTGTGTTTAAATGGCTGGTTTGTCCTGCCTGAGAGGGTCTGGATCAGTGTACGTGCCACGATTCAGGACAAAAGGACACAAGATGGGCTCAGAGCCAACATTGCTACCATTGCTCAGTGTATAATATGAAACATAATCAGAGTATTGTTACACACTGAGATTGTGCGACTAAACAAAACACACTGTAACACAATACAGCATGCAGTGTGACGTGTAAAATAAGAGAAAGTAATTTTATCACCATTAATAAATATTCAGAAGAATCCCCTGAGATTAATATGAGATTACTGTAACATTTATTTGCTATCATATAACAGAGACTGACCAAATCTATTTTAGCTGCAAAAAAACATCTGTCACTGGACTGGAGTTCATTAGAACGCTTTATAAACAGAATACTAGTAATGTGTCATTTGCAAATGAGTCGGTTCTTTGAGTCGGTTCTTTGAATCAGTTCTTTAAGTCAGAGTTTTGAGGTGAATGTTGAGGGCTGAGTCCCATATGTGAGTCATTTTCAGTTAAAATACGCTGTAAAGGACACGACATTGCCTACATCTTTTTAAAAACATAAGAAAATAAAGGAGTTAAAAAACGCAAACGACTCATACTGTGTGTCGGCTCTTTGAGTCGGCTCTTCTGCATGAGAGCCGAGCCGCATATATGAGCTGTTTGTCGTTGAGTTACACTGCAAAAGACATGGCATTGTCATGCATCTTAGAACAAAAAAGGATGAAAAAGGAAAGAAAATGGGTGAAAAAAAACTCATATATGTGAGTCAGTTCTTTGAGTGAAGGTTGAGAGCCGACTCGATACATGAGTCATTTGCATTTTTTGCCCTCTTTATTTCTCTCATTTCCCCCCTTTTTTCCTAAGCAATGCACGCAATGCTGTTTCTCTTGCAGTGTAATTAAATTAAAAATGGAATTAATCAATGGAAAACATTTTAAAACACATGATCATGTGATTAGAGTGAATAGTGAGTCGTGTGTTTGACTCTCAGCAGTGTGAATCAGGCAGGATGACAGGGATGATCCTCACGAGGCTAATGGTAAAGTAATTTTAGACTGTTAATTAGAAGGTAGAGAAAGATTTCAGAAAATAAAACTTAAAAGGTAAATGAATCGTTTGAGAGTTGAATGAGTTGGCTCTTGTTGATGAGATGAATCAATTGATTTGACACACTGAACAGACCAGAACTCCAATCAGTGGAATGGTTACATGATCATTATAATCTTTATAAAATTATTAACGTTCTACAGGGTTGTTTTTAGTTAAAAATATGTATGTAGGTCAGTAGAAGGATCAGTAAAAAAAAAAAAAAAAAAAAAAAGTTGCATGGGAGTTGAAGTACTAATATGATCTCAAAATGTGGGAAAAGCTCATGGGAGCAAATACTTATGCATAGTCTTAAAAAAAAAAATAATAAAAATAAGCAGATCATTTATTAGAGAAAATACCAGCATCTCCAGCAGGACCATTACTCAATGCTTTTTGGAAAGAGTCGAGTCAGATTATTGAGTCAAATGATTCAGTGAGTCAAATGACCCGAGTCACTGAAAAGAGCCGGAATTCCCATCACTAGGACACACATACGGTCCTGTGACATGGCAAGGTCACGTGTTAAAGCCGTAACTCTTAATTTATATTCTGAATGCTGGTAAACTAAATTCTACTATTATTATATTACAGTATTACAGGTGCTGAGGAAATTAATATAATTTTTACAGGTTAATTTTTAGGTAAAAACATGCACCTGCCATCATTATCATTAGAAGATTCATTTTTTATTGACAAGGGGGAAAAAAGGCACACAGGATTCAAATGACTAGAATTACTAGGTCACACGGTAAAGCCAGGCAAGTTTGATCCTGTTAGCAGTACTTCACAGGCAGGGAGATAATTAATACGTTCTCACCGTGTAAAAGGTGTTTTGTTTCATTTCGCCTTCCATCAGGTTTAATCTGTTCAACACATTGAATGAACCTGGTAATTTAAACCTGCGTGTTGAATAATGTGAGAAGGAAATTCAATAAACTATCCTGGACATCAGCCATCCAGGACCGTCACACACAACTCCTGATCCAATGGGACCAGATTTGTTTTGATTTGAATTTCTGTTTGCCTTTTTTCCCTGTAAATTAAAATAGATTCCCATTCAGATGAACTAACTAAATCTGCTATCACATGTCAGCACACTACAATTTCAGCACTCTTTTTCATCACACTGTACGAGATCTCAGTAAAATCTGGCCTGCATTCTCCATGTCAGATTATACAATGAAGATCCTCTAACGATAGATCTGTGATTAAAGTAACGTTACTACGCTCTGCTTACGTCATCAATCGGCGTGATCTAGGAATTAACTCGTGCAGAAACCAATAAACTCGAATAAACTCGAAGTGGGCTTGAGGTAATATGGAGACGTTTTCTGTCGATTAGCATGTTTTGTTTACTAACGTATTTGTAGCTGTCCTGTGAGTTTGCCGTCCTCCTATTGGTGGATTTTAGATGAGTGTCGTAGCTGTAGCAGTGCTCGCACTCCGATATCTTAATAAAGAAAAATGTCTCACACTAATAGAACTTTGTCTTTAGTCACAATGGCACTAAATTAGTTGTCGATATTCGGTCCTGTTTATCAAGCTGGATGTGAATGGATTTATTCGTAAATCATTTGTACGAGCGTTTACACAAGAAATTTAATATTCATGAAAAATCTTGTAAATTCTGAACGTTTGTGTCCTACTCGCGTGTGTAAACTTACACATAACACTAACCTTGACTAGTCCAACTTTAAATCTTCTATATAATCTGCATTTATTACTGCATTTTTATATCTGGAATATACTGTGTTAATAAATTGCATATTTTTATTAAGTTTTCAGCGTTCAGCAGATGCTTTTATCCACAGTGACTTATAGAGGAGCTTATACAGGAGTCTCGATCTGAAACACAACCTCATGCTAGTTCACTCGGTCAGGGAGTAAAAGCACCATCCAGAACATTTTGTGAAAACCAGTTGTTTTATATTATTGGCATTGATTAAAGAATATGGAATAAAAATAAAAAAAGAAAGCGAGCCAACAGAATCCCATAAATGCCAAAATAAAAGACAAATTAAATTCATCATTCGGTTTTGATACAAGAAACAAACGCCTTAGCTGACGGAAGATTTAGTGCTCACTTATGATGATGATGATGATTATTAATAATAATAATAATAATAATAATAATAATAATCATGACATGAATCAAAATAATTTTTACTTCTGTGTTTCAGCATTTACCCTGATTGTTCATTTCATGTCCCAACTCTCTGTGCATTTGACCTTTTATGGAGTTTTGTGGGTGTCACTACATGCAAATGAGCTGTGTTAGGAACGCATTTTTCACTTTTCAGGTGATCAACATACGCACACGAGTACGAAGAAAATCCAAAGCTTCCAAAGCTTCTGTAAATCCGGTGGAAAATTTTAGTCAGTTTAGCTTACGCAAAAACATTTACACACAAATTTACTAAAAGATCGACAAATGAGGCCCGCTGTGAACACTTCAACAACACTTCATCTCAACAAGGAATTCTTTTATGACGCAAACTGAAAATCATACAGTGTAAAGCCCAAACTAATCCGAAACCTCTCAGTGATTTGCTCCACTCATTCTTTATACTTTATCTATGACTATATATTTAAACCTTTTTTAAAAATAGCATTTTTTTTCTTCTTTTGCTGAATCACCTACATGACTGTAACTTGTTGAAAGGAATATTGTTTTAACTGCTTTGTTATAAGTATACATTAACAGTATAATGTTAATTTAAATATTACTATACGTATCAATAATATTTTGAGAGGAATATTTTGAGGTTTGGGCTCATTTTATTTATTTTATGTATTTGTCACACTTGTATATGTACATGATGAGCAGGGCTTAAAAAACACTGACAGCCTAAAAACTAATTCATGTTTCCAGAATTTTTACCAGTCACTGTACACTTCTGATTCATGTGTCGACCCTCATTCGTTGGAAGACTTTTTGGATGATATACGTATTCCCTCTATAGACCCTGTGACGGCTGCTGAACCGGAAGAAGACTTCACGGTGGAAGAGATAACATTAGCAATTAGATCTATGCAGAGTGGCAAATCACCGGGACCGGACAGTTTCCCAACAGATTTTTTTTTTTTTTTTAATTCTCAGAACAGCTTTCCCCTTTATTGTTATCAGTTTTTGAAGAGTCGCTTTCATCAAAATCCCTACCACCAACCATGCGTCAGGCAGTTATCTCATTAATCCTCAAAAAAGACAAGGACCCTCTCGAGTGCAGCTCATTCCGTCCAATCTCCCTTCTTAATACTGATGCTAAAGAGCTTGCTAAGGTCCTCGTGCGACGTTTAGAGGGGGCTCTACCCTCCATCATATCACCTGACCAAACAGGTTTCATTAAGAATCGTTATTCTTTCTATAACATTAGACGACCTTTGAATATTCTTTATAGCCCGTCTCCACCCGGCACGCCGGAGGTAGTGCTTTCATTGGATGCAGAAAAGGCATTTGACCGGGTGGAGTGAGATTATCTTTTTAATACACTGGAGAGGTTTGGATTTGGTTGTAAGCTTATATCATGGATCAAACTTTTATACACATCCCCGATGGCTGCTGTGCGCACTAATAATAATATATCTCCTTATTTTGAGCTTCAACGCGGCACGAGGCAAGGATGTCCTTTGCCCCCACTTCTATTTGCAGTTGCAATGGAAACACTTGCTTTAGCTCGGAGACAAAGAGCCGATATCAAAGGCATTCAGCGGGCAGGATTGGAACATAAGGTTTCGCTTTATGCGGACGACATGTTATTATACCTGTCACAACCCCTGACGAGCTTTCCTAAATTGGTGACTCTTCTTACAGAATTCGGCAAAATATCTGGGTATAAAGTCAATATTCAGAAAAGTGAACTAATGCCTGTTGGTGATGGGGTCAGTCTGTTATCTTCAAGCTCAATTCCCTTTAAAATTAGCCCTAAAAAATTCAAATACCTTGGGGTTTGGGTCACGCATGATCATAAAGCTTTATATGGGGCCAACTAGCCACCTCTCTTATCTAATCTAAAACAAGACCTTGAGCGCTGGGACCACCGCCGTCTCTCATTGGGTGGAAGAATTAATACAGTAAAGATGAGTGTACTGCCCAAGTTTTTGTATATCTTTAAATAATCAGATATCGACCTTTATTTGGAACACTTGTATATGTACATAACTGCAAGCAAAACGCGTTTGTGATTATTAAGAATTTACGAAGAAAAGCACTAGAGACTCCCAGCTTCTGTAGCGGTACACACTCAGGGGATGTGAAGGCTGTAATGAGTGTGTTGTGTAGTGGAAAGCAGGCATTTAAACCCTCCGTCTGTCTATAAAAATAGAACTAAAGTGGGCTGATGTATTATAAATATAGCGAGAGTGTGAGTTGGTGAAAGTTCCACAGTGAGCGTTAGTCATAGTTAAACAATATCACACACGAATCATTTCCAGACAAAATACAGAACATCATGATGAATAACGATGTGTTATTTTTCACCCCTGGCTTTCTGTTCTGCGATTACTGATTAAAAACACGTCACAGGAGCCGGTTTGCTGCACATCCTCTAACCTTCAACATGGAAGAGAGTGTTAACAGACTCCATTTCTCTGAACTGTCATGAAAACCCGCATTAACCGGTGAAACCAAATGGATTATAATGACAACAGTCGCCCATAACTGCGTGTAACTCGTAGCACACGTTCCCCCTCGCTAAATAGCGTGACGCATGGGTGTCTCCATTAGTGCCTGGAGATCGTGTGAACTCCGAACACGCATGAGCACTCACACACAGCCGCAAAAGCACCGCAAAAGCACCACACACTCTCGCTCGCATGTGCAGCAGGTGACCTGGAAGCTCGACGGCTGTGATAAGCTCCATCTGTGTTCGCCGAGCTGGCACTGTCGGGGTCAGCAGAGCTCGTACTCAGAGCTGATGAGAGAAAAAAAACAGGATAGAGGGAACAAAGTGCACTCTGACACACACACACACACACACACACACACACACACACACACATTAGATCCCATTTTCAAGTTTCTTCTGTATCACAGAACAAAATGGTTATCCAAATACCTGGAAATCGTTTCCTGACAGCCGTGGACGCGTCATTTTGTCAAAATTGTGATACGAGGACAGACAAAATGTGAGAAAATATTCCTAACAAGCATTTGTTTCGGATTTTAGCGACATTCTTACCTTTATTTAGCACTCAGTTGCTGTACTGATTAAACTAAAGCTACATTTACCCCGATAATGTGGTGTGAAAAATGTTAATATGGTCTAAATGTCACTACAAGTGAGTATAGTAATTAAAAAAAATCACAGATCATTGCCTATTAATTGCTGATATTCTTACTAGGATGTTTTGTGTTGGAAAAATGTACGTTGTTAGAATTGTGAGATGATTCTGGAGCTTGGAAGCTGACAAAAGTATTTGAATATTAAACATTAAATAAAATTCTATCTTATAGAGACCAGAACTAGTCGAGATCAAGTCAAGATCGAGACCGAAAACCATTTCAATCATTTTTGAGGACTAGCCTTTACTTCAGCTGCATTGTGCCAGTGATTAGGCTGTTTTCTAGAAGAAGGAATTAATTCTGGTCAAACATGATATGAAAAGACTATTATTTATTTGTTTGTTTGTTTGTTTATTACAAACTCGACCGAGACCACATTGATCCGTGACGAGTCCGAATACAAATGCCAATTAATCTGAGATAAGTCCAAGTCAATACAGAAAACATCTCGAGACTGGACTTCATCCCTACAGCCCTAGTAGTGTACACTATATAGTCAAAAGTATGTGCTCCCCTGACCATCACACCCATTTGTGCTTGTTGAACATCTCATTCCAGATTTAGTCCCCTTGTGTTTACTGTTATAATAAGCTCCACTCTTCTGCGAAGTCTTTCCACTAGATGTTGGAGCGTGGCTGTGGGGATTCGTGTTCATTCAGCTACAAGAGCATTAGTGAGGTCAGGCGCTGACGTTGGTGAGGAGGTCTGGGGTGCTGGACTGCTCTCGCTGCTACCATCAGGCAGATCAGGAAGGTTTTCCTCACCATCGTCTCTTCTGGCTCGCTCATTAGGGATAAATTCACACATTTACAATTTATTGTGATTTAATTTGAATGTATTTATTTCTGTAAAGCTGCTTTGTGAAAATGTCCACTGTTAAAAGCGCTATACAAATAAAATTGAACTGAACTGATATCAGACTCTGATTGTCCTTGTACTGTATGTGCAGTATGTCACTTTGGAAACATTGTACGCAGTCAGAAAGTTTACAGTTTATTATTATTTTTACTTGCTTAGAGCACATTAATAATCTTGCATGGTCTTTTGTCTGTGTTCAAGGTTTACAGTTTGCTACTTTTTGTACTACATAAGAGTTCATTTATCATTTTTGCACTGTGTTTGGGTCGAAGTGTGCAACTGCAGCAATACAATTTCATTGTATATACTGTAGAAGCTCAAGCACTCTTTATGCACATACCAATACACATGAAACTTCTCATTCCTTAATCACTTGTAATTTTATTAGTTTGTAGATAAATTGTAACAGACAGGGATATTTTCCTTTTTTTTTGCACCCAGTAACCATTAGGGGGTGCACAAACCTTTGCACTCAAGTGAATTATCATAAACGATAGAAATGATTCACGGAAAGTTGGTGTTTTCTTTGTGTTTCAACACACATGTATATTCAGACTGAACTCAATAACAGTAACGTAAGAAATCAGAGCGCTGCCACTTTCACTTCCAGCCTCCTTCACTCCTTCCACATTATTTCACATTAAAAGACTGAATAAAAAAAAGAATAAAAGGTGTACGTTACTATATTATACGTGCATTATGTGCTATACAGAGGGAAGTCTTAAGAATCATGCTAGCTTCTTTCTTTCTTGCTTTTCTGCTCACAAACTCGTTCACCAAATCATCATTTCTCTAATTAATGCTCTGGCACACTTTAGTTCTTAGTTGTATTTAAATCCAACGTATTAGAAAAAACAGACATTTTCTCACATCTCACATTTAGTTCACGGTTCGCGGTTATCCATGATCATCTGTTTATCTAGCTCCAGTTAAAACCCAGTAAAATGTACGAGTTTATTTCAGGTTCTGTGACGTTCACTGGCTTGTGTTGTATGTATTGTGTTGTGTGTGACAGCTCCATGAACAATAACAAATCAGACCACTGAGGCATAACTGAAGCTTTGTGGCTTTTAATATCTTCAACTTTACTCCAGAATTAATGTCACTGTCATTCACTGGTGAAATCACACCAACGTTTTGGTAGATTTTGGTAGACCGTGAGGGGTGTGTGTGTGTGTGTGTGTGTGTGTGTGTGTATGTGTGTTTTCCTCTATTGGCCCGCCAAACTCATCTTCCTCTTCAGAGACTCGGGCATGTCCGGGGGAGGCGGGCGCGGCAGGCGGAAATAAACCTTGACCGAATCGTAGATGAACCACTGCAGGGCGGTGAGTGTGCCGATCATGATGATGCGAGCAAACAGCCCCTTCCACACGCCTGCAGGTCAGAGAGTCGAGATTAAATATGGAGTGCGTCTCAGTCAGCTCTCTAGCTCAGGAGTCAGGGCGCTGATCAGGGCGCTGATCAGGGAGTCGGCCATTTTAACGGCTGTCTCAATCGTAAAAAAACTTCCAGTGCACTGGAACGTTCGCTCCCGAAAAATATCCCACAATGCACAGCAAAAACCAGGGGGCCTCGATGCTCACTATGCTCTCTTACTGGAAATGACGTCATGTTTTCTGAAGCCTTTCAGCTCGAAAGAAATGGAGGAAGAACTCTCAGCCGACTTCGTCTACAAACGTAAGAAGCTTGTTATCATTGTTGGAGCTCTCACATGATTAGGGATTTTTAACTTTATTTTACACGGTGTGTTTGAGTCTAACGACTTTAACGCATGTAATGATTTTTAAAATATCCATAGCTAGTCTACGATCCTGTTTGAAGCACCATGACAGAAACACGTGTGATTAAGCTAGCACATTTATAATGACATATAACATCAGAAAGATATCGGTCCTGCCTGTTGGTGATAAATGCACATGGTGACGTTTTACAAAGCGAGTACGTAGTCATGTGACCGGAAATTGAGTCATCAGCGTCACTACATCAGTGTGTAATGAGTCAGTGTCCTTATCAGCGCCCGGACTCGCGTACACGATCTACTGATTCACCACACAGCAGATCTTTATATTTCTTTTAAAAACAGATCACAAGTTCTGATACTTTATCTTGAGGAAGTTCAGCCTTCTGAACCACAGAGAGGGTTTAATGTTAGCAGTTGTGGTACAAGGGCACCTCCAGGTGGTGACTGCGAGGTACTGCATCCTCACAGCATCTCAAACAGGTGTGTGTGTGTGTGTGTGTGTGTGTGTGTGTGTGTGTGTGTGTGTGAAGAAAGACTCACCCCGAGGTCCCAGTCTCTTAAGCACCTGTGTGGCTGAGCTTCCTTTCTCCTTGTTGAGCACGGACACCACCGAGTCGGCCGGATGGGAAACCACAGCGCAGAACACACCAGCTAAATAAAGAGAGAAGAAGAAACGATGCTCACATGACTATCAAAACATCACGCGTTCATTTCAGCGCTCCTCTAACGCGTTTCTCAACCATCCTTTAGAGATCTGAGACCCAGAGATCGGACCCACTTTATTATTATTATTATTATTATTATTACTATCATTAGGGGTCCAAGCACCTAGTGTGTGAAAACCCTTTAGTTTTGTCAGGATTATTCTTTATTCTTCCATATTATACATTTTTCTGCTAAGAACTGTGATGTGGAACAAAAAGTGTAGGGTGTAGAAATAAATAAAGAAATAAAAATAAAAAATTAAGTGCTCATCAGACAAGAGAAGCTCAGCATTTCTATAGACTTTTCTCTTTACCTGTGAGACAAGCAGCAATCTTTTTTTTTTTTTTATTTTAATACCTGCTAGTTATAGAAACGTTATTTTAAAAAAACTTGCTAATTAGAAAACACACACACACACACACACACACACACACACACACACAGTAAAGTCCAGGTCCAGCGTGGTCTCACTCACTGATGTACCCAGCGATACACACACACACACACACACACACACACACACACACACACACACACACACAGTAAAGTCCAGGTCCAGCGTGGTCTCACTCACCGATGTACCCAGCGATACACACACACACACACACACACACACACACACACACAGTAAAGTCCAGGTCCAGCGTGGTCTCACTCACCGATGTACCCAGCGATACACACACACACACACACACACACACACACACACACACAGTAAAGTCCAGGTCCAGCGTGGTCTCACTCACCGATGTACCCAGCGATACACACACACACACACACACACACACACACACACACACACACACACACAGTAAAGTCCAGGTCCAGCGTGGTCTCACTCACCGATGTACCCAGCGATACACACACACACACACACACACACAGTAAAGTCCAGGTCCAGCGTGGTCTCACTCACCGATGTACCCAGCGATACACACACACACACACACACACACACACACACACACACAGTAAAGTCCAGGTCCAGCGTGGTCTCACTCACCGATGTACCCAGCGATACACACACACACACACACACACACACACACACACACACAGTAAAGTCCAGGTCCAGCGTGGTCTCACTCACCAATGTACCCAGTGATACACACACACACACACACACACACACACACACACACAGTAAAGTCCAGGTCCAGCGTGGTCTCACTCACCAGTGTACCCAGCGATACACACACACACACACACACACACACACACACACACACACACACACACACACAGTAAAGTCCAGGTCCAGCGTGGTCTCACTCACCGATGTACCCAGTGACACACACACACACACACACACACACACACACACACACACAGTAAAGTCCAGGTCCAGCGTGGTCTCACTCACCAGTGTACCCAGCGATACACACACACACACACACACACACACACACACACACACACACACACACACACACACACACACACAGTAAAGTCCAGGTCCAGCGTGGTCTCACTCACCGATGTACCCAGCGATACACACACACACACACACACACACACACACACACACACACACACAGTAAAGTCCAGGTCCAGCGTGGTCTCACTCACCAGTGTACCCAGCGATACACACACACACACACACACACACACACACACACACACACACACACAGTAAAGTCCAGGTCCAGCGTGGTCTCACTCACCGATGTACCCAGCGATACACACACACACACACACACACACACACACACACAGTAAAGTCCGGGTCCAGCGTGGTCTCACTCACCGATGTACCCAGCGATACACACACACACACACACACACACACACACACACACACACACACAGTAAAGTCCAGGTCCAGCGTGGTCTCACTCACCGATGTACCCAGCGATACACACACACACACACACACACACACACACACACACAGTAAAGTCCAGGTCCAGCGTGGTCTCACTCACCGATGTACCCAGCGATACACACACACACACACACACACACACACACACACACAGTAAAGTCCAGGTCCAGCGTGGTCTCACTCACCGATGTACCCAGCGATACACACACACACACACACACACACACACACACACACACACACACACACACACAGTAAAGTCCAGGTCCAGCGTGGTCTCACTCACCGATGTACCCAGCGATACACACACACACACACACACACACACACACACACACACAGTAAAGTCCAGGTCCAGCGTGGTCTCACTCACCGATGTACCCAGCGATACACACACACACACACACACACACACACACAGTAAACTCCAGGTCCAGCGTGGTCTCACTCACCGATGTACCCAGCGATGAAGGTGACGACGAGCTGCTCGGGTTTGGAGCAGGCGCTGCGAGGTTTGGGCACCACGTACTTGTACAGCATCTCCACCGTACGCTCAAAACACGCAAACTTCATCATGGTGTAGGGGATCTGACGCAGCCACAGAGGATACACGCCTTTGTAGAACCTTTGAGGAAGATATTTAAAAAAAAAAAGTCCATTATTCATGTTGTGTATCATCAGATCTTCTCCACTTCATCTGGTCACTTATTTGTGGACTGAATACTGACACTCCTGTTAGCTAACCTTACTGTTACTCTGATCTGTTAGCTAACATTACTGTCACTCCGATCTGTTAGCTAACCTTACTGTCACTCTGATCTGTTAGCTAACCTTACTGTTACTCTGATCTGTTAGCTAACCTTACTGTCACTCTGATCTGTTAGCTAACATTACTGTCCCTCTGATCTGTTAGCTAACCTTACTGTCACTCTGATCTGTTAGCTAACCTTACTGTTACTCTGATCTGTTAGCTAACCTTACTGTCACTCCGATCTGTTAGCTAACATTACTGTCCCTCTGATCTGTTAGCTAACCTTACTGTTACTCTGATCTGTTAGCTAACCTTACTGTTACTCTGATCTGTTAGCTAACCTTACTGTTACTCTGATCTGTTAGCTAACCTTACTGTCCCTCTGATCTGTTAGCTAACATTACTGTCCCTCTGATCTGTTAGCTAACCTTACTGTTACTCTGATCTGTTAGCTAACCTTACTGTTACTCTGATCTGTTAGCTAACCTTACTGTTACTCTGATCTGTTAGCTAACCTTACTGTTACTCTGATCTGTTAGCTAACCTTACTGTCCCTCTGATCTGTTAGCTAACATTACTGTCCCTCTGATCTGTTAGCTAACCTTACTGTTACTCTGATCTGTTAGCTAACCTTACTGTTACTCTGATCTGTTAGCTAACCTTACTGTTACTCCGATCTGTTAGCTAACCTTACTGTTACTCCGATCTGTTAGCTAACCTTACTGTTACTCCGATCTGTTAGCTAACCTTACTGTTACTCCGATCTGTTAGCTAACCTTACTGTTACTCTGATCTGTTAGCTAACCTTACTGTTACTCTGATCTGTTAGCTAACATTACTGTCACTCTGATCTGTTAGCTAACCTTACTGTTACTCCGATCTGTTAGCTAACCTTACTGTTACTCCGATCTGTTAGCTAACCTTACTGTTACTCCGATCTGTTAGCTAACATTACTGTTACTCTGATCTGTTAGCTAACCTTACTGTCACTCTGATCTGTTAGCTAACATTACTGTTACTCCGATCTGTTAGCTAACATTACTGTCCCTCTGATCTGTTAGCTAACATTACTGTCCCTCTGATCTGTTAGCTAACCTTACTGTTACTCTGATCTGTTAGCTAACCTTACTGTCACTCTGATCTGTTAGCTAACCTTACTGTCACTCTGATCTGTTAGCTAACCTTACTGTCCCTCTGATCTGTTAGCTAACCTTACTGTTACTCTGATCTGTTAGCTAACCTTACTGTCACTCTGATCTGTTAGCTAACATTACTGTTACTCTGATGTGTTAGCTAACCTTACTGTCACTCTGATCTGTTAGCTAACCTTACTGTCACTCCGATCTGTTAGCTAACCTTACTGTTACTCTGATCTGTTAGCTAACATTACTGTTACTCCGATCTGTTAGCTAACCTTACTGTCACTCTGATCTGTTAGCTAACCTTACTGTCACTCTGATCTGTTAGCTAACATTACTGTCACTCTGATCTGTTAGCTAACCTTACTGTCACTCTGATCTGTTAGCTAACCTTACTGTCCCTCTGATCTGTTAGCTAACATTACTGTCCCTCTGATCTGTTAGCTAACATTACTGTCACTCTGATCTGTTAGCTAACCTTACTGTCCCTCTGATCTGTTAGCTAACATTACTGTTACTCTGATCTGTTAGCTAACATTACTGTTACTCTGATCTGTTAGCTAACATTACTGTTACTCTGATCTGTTAGCTAACATTACTGTCACTCTGATCTGTTAGCTAACATTACTGTTACTCCGATCTGTTAGCTAACCTTACTGTCCCTCTGATCTGTTAGCTAACCTTACTGTCACTCCGATCTGTTAGCTAACCTTACTGTCACTCCGATCTGTTAGCTAACCTTACTGTTACTCTGATCTGTTAGCTAACCTTACTGTTACTCCGATCTGTTAGCTAACCTTACTGTCCCTCTGATCTGTTAGCTAACATTACTGTTACTCTGATCTGTTAGCTAACCTTACTGTCACTCTGATCTGTTAGCTAACCTTACTGTTACTCTGATCTGTTAGCTAACCTTACTGTCACTCTGATCTGTTAGCTAACCTTACTGTCACTCCGATCTGTTAGCTAACCTTACTGTTACTCTGATCTGTTAGCTAACCTTACTGTCACTCCGATCTGTTAGCTAACCTTACTGTCACTCTGATCTGTTAGCTAACCTTACTGTCACTCTGATCTGTTAGCTAACCTTACTGTTACTCTGATCTGTTAGCTAACCTTACTGTTACTCCGATCTGTTAGCTAACATTACTGTCACTCTGATCTGTTAGCTAACCTTACTGTTACTCTGATCTGTTAGCTAACATTACTGTCACTCCGATCTGTTAGCTAACCTTACTGTCCCTCTGATCTGTTAGCTAACCTTACTGTCACTCTGATCTGTTAGCTAACCTTACTGTTACTCCGATCTGTTAGCTAACATTACTGTCACTCTGATCTGTTAGCTAACATTACTGTCACTCTGATCTGTTAGCTAACCTTACTGTCACTCTGATCTGTTAGCTAACATTACTGTTACTCTGATCTGTTAGCTAACATTACTGTCACTCTGATCTGTTAGCTAACCTTACTGTTACTCTGATCTGTTAGCTAACCTTACTGTCACTCTGATCTGTTAGCTAACATTACTGTCACTCTGATCTGTTAGCTAACCTTACTGTTACTCTGATCTGTTAGCTAACCTTACTGTCACTCCGATCTGTTAGCTAACCTTACTGTCACTCCGATCTGTTAGCTAACCTTACTGTCACTCTGATCTGTTAGCTAACCTTACTGTCACTCTGATCTGTTAGCTAACCTTACTGTCACTCCGATCTGTTAGCTAACCTTACTGTTACTCCGATCTGTTAGCTAACCTTACTGTTACTCCGATCTGTTAGCTAACCTTACTGTCACTCCGATCTGTTAGCTAACCTTACTGTCACTCCGATCTGTTAGCTAACCTTACTGTTACTCTGATCTGTTAGCTAACCTTACTGTCACTCTGATCTGTTAGCTAACATTACTGTCACTCTGATCTGTTAGCTAACCTTACTGTTACTCTGATCTGTTAGCTAACCTTACTGTCACTCCGATCTGTTAGCTAACCTTACTGTCACTCCGATCTGTTAGCTAACCTTACTGTTACTCCGATCTGTTAGCTAACATTACTGTCCCTCTGATCTGTTAGCTAACCTTACTGTTACTCTGATCTGTTAGCTAACATTACTGTCACTCCGATCTGTTAGCTAACCTTACTGTCCCTCTGATCTGTTAGCTAACCTTACTGTTACTCTGATCTGTTAGCTAACCTTACTGTCACTCCGATCTGTTAGCTAACCTTACTGTCACTCTGATCTGTTAGCTAACCTTACTGTTACTCCGATCTGTTAGCTAACATTACTGTCACTCTGATCTGTTAGCTAACCTTACTGTCACTCTGATCTGTTAGCTAACATTACTGTTACTCTGATCTGTTAGCTAACATTACTGTCACTCTGATCTGTTAGCTAACCTTACTGTCACTCTGATCTGTTAGCTAACATTACTGTCACTCTGATCTGTTAGCTAACCTTACTGTTACTCTGATCTGTTAGCTAACCTTACTGTTACTCTGATCTGTTAGCTAACCTTACTGTCACTCCGATCTGTTAGCTAACCTTACTGTCACTCCGATCTGTTAGCTAACCTTACTGTCACTCCGATCTGTTAGCTAACCTTACTGTCACTCCGATCTGTTAGCTAACCTTACTGTCACTCCGATCTGTTAGCTAACCTTACTGTCACTCTGATCTGTTAGCTAACCTTACTGTTACTCTGATCTGTTAGCTAACCTTACTGTTACTCCGATCTGTTAGCTAACCTTACTGTTACTCCGATCCGTTAGCTAACCTTACTGTCACTCTGATCTGTTAGCTAACCTTACTGTCACTCTGATCTGTTAGCTAACCTTACTGTCCCTCTGATCTGTTAGCTAACCTTACTGTCACTCTGATCTGTTAGCTAACCTTACTGTCACTCTGATCTGTTAGCTAACCTTACTGTCCCTCTGATCTGTTAGCTAACCTTACTGTTACTCCGATCTGTTAGCTAACCTTACTGTCACTCTGATCTGTTAGCTAACATTACTGTTACTCTGATGTGTTAGCTAACCTTACTGTCACTCTGATCTGTTAGCTAACCTTACTGTCACTCCGATCTGTTAGCTAACCTTACTGTTACTCTGATCTGTTAGCTAACATTACTGTCACTCCGATCTGTTAGCTAACCTTACTGTCACTCTGATCTGTTAGCTAACATTACTGTCACTCTGATCTGTTAGCTAACCTTACTGTCACTCTGATCTGTTAGCTAACCTTACTGTCACTCTGATCTGTTAGCTAACCTTACTGTCACTCTGATCTGTTAGCTAACATTACTGTCACTCTGATCTGTTAGCTAACCTTACTGTCCCTCTGATCTGTTAGCTAACCTTACTGTCACTCTGATCTGTTAGCTAACATTACTGTTACTCTGATCTGTTAGCTAACATTACTGTTACTCTGATCTGTTAGCTAACATTACTGTTACTCTGATCTGTTAGCTAACATTACTGTCACTCTGATCTGTTAGCTAACATTACTGTTACTCCGATCTGTTAGCTAACCTTACTGTCACTCCGATCTGTTAGCTAACCTTACTGTCACTCCGATCTGTTAGCTAACCTTACTGTTACTCTGATCTGTTAGCTAACCTTACTGTTACTCTGATCTGTTAGCTAACCTTACTGTTACTCTGATCTGTTAGCTAACCTTACTGTCACTCTGATCTGTTAGCTAACATTACTGTCACTCTGATCTGTTAGCTAACCTTACTGTTACTCTGATCTGTTAGCTAACCTTACTGTCACTCCGATCTGTTAGCTAACCTTACTGTCACTCCGATCTGTTAGCTAACCTTACTGTCACTCTGATCTGTTAGCTAACCTTACTGTCACTCTGATCTGTTAGCTAACCTTACTGTCACTCCGATCTGTTAGCTAACCTTACTGTTACTCCGATCTGTTAGCTAACCTTACTGTTACTCTGATCTGTTAGCTAACCTTACTGTCACTCCGATCTGTTAGCTAACCTTACTGTCACTCCGATCTGTTAGCTAACCTTACTGTTACTCTGATCTGTTAGCTAACCTTACTGTCACTCTGATCTGTTAGCTAACATTACTGTCACTCTGATCTGTTAGCTAACCTTACTGTTACTCTGATCTGTTAGCTAACCTTACTGTCACTCCGATCTGTTAGCTAACCTTACTGTTACTCTGATCTGTTAGCTAACCTTACTGTCACTCCGATCTGTTAGCTAACCTTACTGTTACTCCGATCTGTTAGCTAACATTACTGTCCCTCTGATCTGTTAGCTAACCTTACTGTTACTCTGATCTGTTAGCTAACATTACTGTCACTCCGATCTGTTAGCTAACCTTACTGTCCCTCTGATCTGTTAGCTAACCTTACTGTCACTCTGATCTGTTAGCTAACCTTACTGTTACTCCGATCTGTTAGCTAACATTACTGTTACTCCGATCTGTTAGCTAACATTACTGTCACTCTGATCTGTTAGCTAACCTTACTGTCACTCTGATCTGTTAGCTAACATTACTGTTACTCTGATCTGTTAGCTAACATTACTGTCACTCTGATCTGTTAGCTAACCTTACTGTCACTCTGATCTGTTAGCTAACATTACTGTCACTCTGATCTGTTAGCTAACCTTACTGTTACTCTGATCTGTTAGCTAACCTTACTGTCACTCCGATCTGTTAGCTAACCTTACTGTCACTCCGATCTGTTAGCTAACCTTACTGTCACTCCGATCTGTTAGCTAACCTTACTGTCACTCCGATCTGTTAGCTAACCTTACTGTCACTCTGATCTGTTAGCTAACCTTACTGTTACTCCGATCTGTTAGCTAACCTTACTGTTACTCCGATCTGTTAGCTAACCTTACTGTTACTCCGATCCGTTAGCTAACCTTACTGTCACTCTGATCTGTTAGCTAACCTTGCTGTCCCTCTGATCTGTTAGCTAACCTTACTGTTACTCCGATCTGTTAGCTAACCTTACTGTTACTCCGATCTGTTAGCTAACCTTACTGTTACTCCGATCTGTTAGCTAACCTTACTGTTACTCCGATCTGTTAGCTAACCTTACTGTTACTCCGATCTGTTAGCTAACCTTACTGTTACTCCGATCTGTTAGCTAACTTTACTGTTACTCTGATCTGTTAGCTAACTTTACTGTCCCTCTGATCTGTTAGCTAACCTTACTGTCACTCCGATCTGTTAGCTAACCTTACTGTTACTCTGATCTGTTAGCTAACCTTACTGTTACTCCGATCTGTTAGCTAACCTTACTGTTACTCCGATCTGTTAGCTAACCTTACTGTCACTCCGATCTGTTAGCTAACCTTACTGTTACTCCGATCTGTTAGCTAACCTTACTGTTACTCCGATCTGTTAGCTAACCTTACTGTCACTCCGATCTGTTAGCTAACCTTACTGTCACTCTGATCTGTTAGCTAACCTTACTGTTACTCTGATCTGTTAGCTAACCTTACTGTTACTCCGATCTGTTAGCTAACATTACTGTCCCTCTGATCTGTTAGCTAACATTACTGTCTCTCTGATCTGTTAGCTAACCTTACTGTCACTCTGATCTGTTAGCTAACCTTACTGTCACTCCGATCTGTTAGCTAACCTTACTGTCACTCTGATCTGTTAGCTAACCTTACTGTCACTCCGATCTGTTAGCTAACATTACTGTCCCTCTGATCTGTTAGCTAACCTTACTGTCACTCCGATCTGTTAGCTAACATTACTGTCCCTCTGATCTGTTAGCTAACCTTACTGTCACTCCGATCTGTTAGCTAACATTACTGTTACTCTGATCTGTTAGCTAACATTACTGTCACTCTGATCTGTTAGCTAACATTACTGTTACTCTGATCTGTTAGCTAACATTACTGTCACTCTGATCTGTTAGCTAACATTACTGTCACTCTGATCTGTTAGCTAACCTTACTGTTACTCTGATCTGTTAGCTAACCTTACTGTCACTCTGATCTGTTAGCTAACCTTACTGTCACTCCGATCTGTTAGCTAACCTTACTGTCACTCTGATCTGTTAGCTAACCTTACTGTTACTCTGATCTGTTAGCTAACCTTACTGTTACTCTGATCTGTTAGCTAACATTACTGTCACTCTGATCTGTTAGCTAACCTTACTGTCACTCCGATCTGTTAGCTAACCTTACTGTTACTCCGATCTGTTAGCTAACCTTACTGTCACTCTGATCTGTTAGCTAACCTTACTGTCACTCTGATCTGTTAGCTAACCTTACTGTTACTCTGATCTGTTAGCTAACCTTACTGTTACTCTGATCTGTTAGCTAACCTTACTGTTACTCCGATCTGTTAGCTAACCTTACTGTCCCTCTGATCTGTTAGCTAACCTTACTGTCACTCCGATCTGTTAGCTAACATTACTGTTACTCTGATCTGTTAGCTAACATTACTGTCACTCTGATCTGTTAGCTAACATTACTGTTACTCTGATCTGTTAGCTAACCTTACTGTCACTCTGATCTGTTAGCTAACCTTACTGTCACTCTGATCTGTTAGCTAACCTTACTGTTACTCCGATCTGTTAGCTAACCTTACTGTCCCTCTGATCTGTTAGCTAACCTTACTGTCACTCCGATCTGTTAGCTAACATTACTGTTACTCTGATCTGTTAGCTAACATTACTGTCACTCCGATCTGTTAGCTAACATTACTGTCCCTCTGATCTGTTAGCTAACCTTACTGTCACTCCGATCTGTTAGCTAACATTACTGTTACTCTGATCTGTTAGCTAACATTACTGTCACTCTGATCTGTTAGCTAACATTACTGTTACTCTGATCTGTTAGCTAACATTACTGTCACTCTGATCTGTTAGCTAACATTACTGTCACTCTGATCTGTTAGCTAACATTACTGTCACTCTGATCTGTTAGCTAACCTTACTGTTACTCTGATCTGTTAGCTAACCTTACTGTCACTCTGATCTGTTAGCTAACCTTACTGTCACTCCGATCTGTTAGCTAACCTTACTGTCACTCTGATCTGTTAGCTAACCTTACTGTTACTCTGATCTGTTAGCTAACCTTACTGTTACTCTGATCTGTTAGCTAACATTACTGTCACTCTGATCTGTTAGCTAACCTTACTGTCACTCTGATCTGTTAGCTAACCTTACTGTTACTCCGATCTGTTAGCTAACCTTACTGTCACTCTGATCTGTTAGCTAACCTTACTGTTACTCTGATCTGTTAGCTAACCTTACTGTTACTCTGATCTGTTAGCTAACATTACTGTCACTCTGATCTGTTAGCTAACCTTACTGTCACTCTGATCTGTTAGCTAACCTTACTGTTACTCCGATCTGTTAGCTAACCTTACTGTCACTCTGATCTGTTAGCTAACCTTACTGTTACTCCGATCTGTTAGCTAACATTACTGTTACTCTGATCTGTTAGCTAACATTACTGTCACTCTGATCTGTTAGCTAACATTACTGTTACTCTGATCTGTTAGCTAACATTACTGTCACTCTGATCTGTTAGCTAACATTACTGTCACTCTGATCTGTTAGCTAACATTACTGTCACTCTGATCTGTTAGCTAACCTTACTGTTACTCTGATCTGTTAGCTAACCTTACTGTCACTCTGATCTGTTAGCTAACCTTACTGTCACTCCGATCTGTTAGCTAACCTTACTGTCACTCTGATCTGTTAGCTAACCTTACTGTCACTCCGATCTGTTAGCTAACCTTACTGTTACTCTGATCTGTTAGCTAACATTACTGTCACTCTGATCTGTTAGCTAACCTTACTGTCACTCTGATCTGTTAGCTAACCTTACTGTTACTCCGATCTGTTAGCTAACCTTACTGTCACTCTGATCTGTTAGCTAACCTTACTGTTACTCCGATCTGTTAGCTAACCTTACTGTTACTCTGATCTGTTAGCTAACCTTACTGTTACTCCGATCTGTTAGCTAACCTTATCGTTAAGGTTCTCTGATACTCTCACGCTAACTCAGAGTAGGAAATGTGTCCCAGTTTCTCTCTGTTATACTTCATGTGTTGTACTGCGCGTGTTGTACTGTGGTTCTTGTACTGTGGTTCTTATACTGAGTGTGTTGTACTCACGCCCACAGCCCCTCTTCTGCATGCATCTTCGGGGCGCACTCTCTCAGGGTTCTGGCGTAACCTGGCTGCGTCTGGATCCGCACTTTACACGCCTCCATGGGGGCCAGAGCAACATCAGCAAAGAACTCAGCGCTGGCAGAAGCGGCCAAGTACACAGACGTTCTCCAGAGGTAAGCGTTCTCCTGTGGTTCCAGACGGAAACAAGCTGGTCAAACATCACTGACGACACAACGATACATGATTCGGTGTCAGCGAGACTGCAGCTGCGTATCACACTCGCCTCTCCTAGCATGTCATTATAGAGCGCTTTGAAGAGCTCGTAGAAGCCGAACTTGCAGAGCCCCTGCATGGAGTAGCCAATAAACGTAGGAGCCCATCCTCGAGCCAGACCCCGGAGCCCGTCCTCCCTCACGGTTACGGAGAAGCCGTTAAAGATGGACTTGTATTTACCCGGGTTTACCTGAAACACACGATGCATAACGCATTCTGGAGCTCCGTACGAGTTTGCAGATGTTTTGGATCACAGTGTAGATACGAACCTGGATGCGACATTTGACCAGGTCGAGAGGCACGACGGCGGTGTGTGTGAGCCCACAGCTCAGGACGCCTCCGAATCCGCACAGGGCGTAGTATTTATACGAGCCGTACTCACAGCTCACATCAGCCTCTTACAAAGGAAACAAGGAACAGAACACAAAGCAATAAACATGTTGTTTATAACATTTATAACAGCACACAAAGCAATAAACATGTTATTTCTAACATTTATAACAGGACACAAAGCAATAAACATGTTATTTCTAACATTTATAACAGCACACAAAGCAATAAACATGTTATTTCTAACATTTATAACAGGACACAAAGCAATAAACATGTTACTTCTAACATTTATAACAGGACACAAAGCAATAAACATGTTATTTCTAACATTTATAACACCACACAAAGCAATAAACATGTTATTTCTAACATTTATAACAGCACACAAAGCAATAAACATGTTATTTATAACATTTATAACAGCACACAAAGCAATAAACATGTTATTTCTAACATTTATAACAGGACACAAAGCAATAAACATGTTGTTTATAACATTTATAACAGCACACAAAGCAATAAACATGTTATTTCTAACATTTATAACAGGACACAAAGCAATAAACATGTTATTTCTAACATTTATAACACCACACAAAGCAATAAACATGTTATTTCTAACATTTATAACACCACACAAAGCAATAAACATGTTATTTATAACATTTATAACAGGACACAAAGCAATAAACATGTTATTTATAACATTTATAACAGGACACAAAGCAATAAACATGTTATTTCTAACATTTATAACAGCACACAAAGCAATAAACATGTTATTTCTAACATTTATAACAGCACACAAAGCAATAAACATGTTGTTTATAACATTTATAACAGCACACAAAGCAATAAACATGTTACTTCTAACATTTATAACAGGACACAAAGCAATAAACATGTTACTTCTAACATTTATAACAGGACACAAAGCAATAAACATGTTATTTCTAACATTTATAACAGGACACAAAGCAATAAACATGTTATTTCTAACATTTATAACACCACACAAAGCAATAAACATGTTATTTATAACATTTATAACAGAACACAAAGCAATAAACATGTTATTTCTAACATTTATAACAGGACACAAAGCAATAAACATGTTATTTCTAACATTTATAACACCACACAAAGCAATAAACATGTTATTTATAACATTTATAACAGAACACAAAGCAATAAACATGTTATTTCTAACATTTATAACAGAACACAAAGCAATAAACATGTTATTTCTAACATTTATAACAGGACACAAAGCAATAAACATGTTATTTATAACATTTATAACAGCACACAAAGCAATAAACATGTTATTTATAACATTTATAACAGCACACAAAGCAATAAACATGTTGTTTATAACATTTATAACAGAACACAAAGCAATAAACATGTTACTTCTAACATTTATAACAGGACACAAAGCAATAAACATGTTATTTCTAACATTTATAACAGGACACAAAGCAATAAACATGTTATTTCTAACATTTATAACACCACACAAAGCAATAAACATGTTATTTATAACATTTATAACAGCACACAAAGCAATAAACATGTTATTTCTAACATTTATAACAGAACACAAAGCAATAAACATGTTATTTCTAACATTTATAACAGCACACAAAGCAATAAACATGTTATTTCTAACATTTATAACAGCACACAAAGCAATAAACATGTTATTTCTAACATTTATAACACCACACAAAGCAATAAACATGTTATTTATAACATTTATAACAGAACACAAAGCAATAAACATGTTATTTATAACATTTATAACAGCACACAAAGCAATAAACATGTTATTTATAACATTTATAACAGCACACAAAGCAATAAACATGTTGTTTATAACATTTATAACAGGACACAAAGCAATAAACATGTTATTTATAACATTTATAACAGCACACAAAGCAATAAACATGTTATTTATAACATTTATAACAGCACACAAAGCAATAAACATGTTATTTCTAACATTTATAACAGCACACAAAGCAATAAACATGTTATTTCTAACATTTATAACAGAACACAAAGCAATAAACATGTTATTTCTAACATTTATAACACCACACAAAGCAATAAACATGTTATTTCTAACATTTATAACAGCACACAAAGCAATAAACATGTTATTTCTAACATTTATAACAGGACACAAAGCAATAAACATGTTATTTCTAACATTTATAACAGCACACAAAGCAATAAACATGTTATTTCTAACATTTATAACAGCACACAAAGCAATAAACATGTTATTTCTAACATTTATAACAGCACACAAAGCAATAAACATGTTATTTCTAACATTTATAACAGGACACAAAGCAATAAACATGTTATTTCTAACATTTATAACAGAACACAAAGCAATAAACATGTTATTTCTAACATTTATAACACCACACAAAGCAATAAACATGTTATTTCTAACATTTATAACAGCACACAAAGCAATAAACATGTTATTTCTAACATTTATAACAGGACACAAAGCAATAAACATGTTATTTCTAACATTTATAACAGAACACAAAGCAATAAACATGTTATTTCTAACATTTATAACAGGACACAAAGCAATAAACATGTTATTTCTAACATTTATAACACCACACAAAGCAATAAACATGTTATTTATAACATTTATAACACCACACAAAGCAATAAACATGTTTATAACATTTATAACAGAACACAAAGCAATAAACATGTTATTTCTAACATTTATAACAGAACACAAAGCAATAAACATGTTATTTCTAACATTTATAACAGGACACAAAGCAATAAACATGTTATTTCTAACATTTATAACACCACACAAAGCAATAAACATGTTTATAACATTTATAACAGAACACAAAGCAATAAACATGTTATTTCTAACATTTATAACAGGACACAAAGCAATAAACATGTTATTTCTAACATTTATAACAGAACACAAAGCAATAAACATGTTATTTCTAACATTTATAACACCACACAAAGCAATAAACATGTTATTTCTAACATTTATAACAGCACACAAAGCAATAAACATGTTATTTATAATATTTATAACAGAACACAAAGCAATAAACATGTTATTTATAACATTTATAACAGGACACAAAGCAATAAACATGTTATTTCTAACATTTATAACAGCACACAAAGCAATAAACATGTTATTTCTAACATTTATAACAGGACACAAAGCAATAAACATGTTATTTATAACATTTATAACACCACACAAAGCAATAAACATGTTATTTATAACATTTATAACAGAACACAAAGCAATAAACATGTTATTTCTAACATTTATAACAGGACACAAAGCAATAAACATGTTATTTCTAACATTTATAACAGAACACAAAGCAATAAACATGTTATTTCTAACATTTATAACACCACACAAAGCAATAAACATGTTATTTCTAACATTTATAACAGCACACAAAGCAATAAACATGTTATTTATAACATTTATAACAGGACACAAAGCAATAAACATGTTATTTATAATATTTATAACAGCACACAAAGCAATAAACATGTTATTTATAATATTTATAACAGGACACAAGCAATAAATTGCAATAAACATGTTATTTATAATGATTTCTGCAACTAAAAACTCCAAAAACAGGGGAAGTGGCACAAAAATAGGTTTTATTAAAGCTCTGTGAACTTCCACATAGTATAGAATCTATTCCATAAAGGTTAACAATTTTAACAGTAATTTAATATTTACGCCATATTTAGAGTTTTCAAATAAATTCATGAACCCTGTATTTCAGATTATTGTACATTTGACAATAATCTTCCTTTTTTTTTTTTTTTTTTTTTTTTTTTTACAGTGTAGCCCATTCAAATTAGAGCTGCTCACAGATCTGCAAACTGCCGTGGTGTAAGAGGAATAAAACACTCTTGTGCTTTTACAGGAAAATAATCAGCAAGGGGTTGGTGTAATAAAGCGCAGCTCTGGTTACCACCCAGTGTTTTATTCCTTTTATACCACAGCAATTTGCCAACTATGACATTTTTTTATTCATTAAACAACATCATGTCATACTTTTCATCCATTTAACACCGTGAGACAAGTTAGTTCCTGTTTCTCGCTTACGTTACAGCAGCGACGAACAGTCGCTACCTCTCCAGCCTCTGTTTTTTTCTCTCTCGCAGCTTGTCATGTTACCGAGAAACCGCAAAAAGCGTCATCTTCTCTATCCTGAACGTGTCAGAAAACTTTACTCGGAAAACTTACTACACCTTCTGGTCACGACACCAGAGACTCCTTCTATAAATGTCAAATAAACATCTCCTTACTTTTTCATCAAACTTCATCATATTAACAATTACACACATTTTTAAAATCTGTTTATTATTTAACAGCAGCGTGTCCACTGTCCAAGTCCCTGTGAACGAGCTGTTACTATAGAAACCGTCACGTATTACAAGGAGCGCTTTAATATAAACCTGCGCTACGGTCAGAGTAGCTGTTCTAGCAAATGAATCAACACCTTCTTCTGACCAATCAGAATCCAGCATTCAACAGTGATAACAGACGTGGCCTTTACGTGTGCTCACAAACCTACTCGCATATACTCGACATTATAAATGCACCGAATGGGGGATTAATATAAACACTGTTTAATGTGCTAGTGATCGTCGTGTCTGTAAATACGTTACCGTGGTAGGAGGCTGCGGTCAGCGTGCGGCGTCTCTGTTCATCTCCACGCTGCTGTAAGGAGATTAGCGGCGAGTGGAAAAGCTTGACCCGGGATAAACACTTCAGTCCTGATGGGTACATTTTCACCTGCACCAACGATTTACTGTAAAACCATAAACAATCACACGGTTCAGTTAGAAAATAAAAAAACAATAGAAATGAATAAGAATCTATAAATAATGTTTAAATTTGCAGTAATGTCACAATATATTTTGCTCTCTGAACCCAGATCAGTCAAAATACCTGCTCCTGAATTAAAGCTTAAACGAAATAAAGGTACTCAGATGTATGTAAACGACTGTAGAGTTGATTAAATACTCACCTGTCAGACGCAGAGAGACTTCAGACAGTCGGCGAGTTTCAGCGTCACACGGAGCTCACGCTAAATCCTGCGTGTCCTTCAGTGACGTCAGAGCGGCGAGGTGAAGACGGAGCTCGCACCTGCTCACAGCTTCACCTGCTCAACATCCGTGCCTCTAAGCACTCGGATTGCACTTAATAACATTCAGGCTTTATTTTTGGAATTTCACACTCACACTTCTACACTTTGAGGTTTCCTCAAAGGTTCCTCGGATGCTTAAGAGTTCTACTCAGAACCTCTTCTGAAGCTCACAGGGTTCTACACGAAACCTTGAGGAGGTTCCCCTCAGACGAAGAACACTTAAGGGTGCGAGATGGAACCGTTTCTGCTAACAGGATCTAAGCATCTTATTGCTATTATGTTATTAAGCTTTAAAACTGAATTGGTACATACAGCTTTAGGACTCAAATCAATTCTTAAATAATCTAACGGTTTAAAAAAAAAAAAAAAAAAAAAAAAAAGTCTGATTTTTGGTGGCGCAAATTTATTTTTAGATTCATTTAATTAAGTTCACAATGGAGAAGACTTCTGATTGGTTGAAAAAATAACCAACCATCAAACTCGTGCTTGTTTGCTATCCCAAAGCTCTCAGGTTATTTAAATATTTATTTTTTAAAAAAGTGTAATTTATCAAATTTCAATTAATTTTAAGAAAATAAATTTGAAAATTCTTGTTCTGCCAAAATTAGCGTTTGAATTTTGTATATCAGAGTTTAATTTGATTAAAAATGATATTCATATACAAATTCAGACTAAAGCAGGGAAATTGAATTTATTTAGTAAAGAATGAACTACATTCCATTTTTATTAAAAATTTGATTTAAAAAAAATGTAGAAAAGAAAATCAGATTTGCAAAAATATTAAAACTCAAACTCTGGTGGCACAAATATTATTCCGTATTCACCAAAATTAAAATAAAATAAATTAAAAATAAAGAATAAAATAAAGTCAAATCTGGCTGTCTAGCTGTTAAAGCTTTGAAGAGAAATATCTTGGAAACAGATTAAAACCTCCTCAGTAATTGTTGGAGTGTTTATATTAAACACTGATTAGCGGTAACGTGGAGTTCGAGCTGTAAGGGGATTAGTCGTCTGTGTTTATCCCCAGCATTGTGATCAGCCCTCAGTGTGTGACGAGAACATCTGAGGAACAGGAGAGTGGGAAATAACGACACACACACACACACACACACAAAACAGAAACGTTTGATATGAAGTTAACTGTTTTATTTCATTTCTACAAATCACATGATGCCGTCTACAGTATAAAAAAATCCCCACGGTTTAATTCAAAAGAAGCCCTGTTCTCCATCTCAGACATAATCCACGCTCCGTTCTCCCAAATAAACATAAACAACAATAAATACGATAAGGAGGAGTAAATATTCGATACGTGAGGAAAATACGATGGCTAGACGAAGCGCTGAGCTTCCGTCATGTCTGGTGGGTTTCAAGCCAATACATTCTGATTTTAATAAAGTTTTTTTTATTATTCTTCTATTATTATTATTTACCAAATCTTTTCAAGTCGATACACTGCTTATAAATCATCAGTGAGGTCAATTTCCTTTCAATGATAATAAGATATTAAAAACAATTAGGAATTTTTTTTGTGCTGTTGACATTTTTTTTTGGAATTTCTAATGAATAAACACGTACAAATATGTTGCATATAATCAAAAGTGAGTTGCAATATACACTCATTGTCCACTTTATTAGGAACACCTAATAAAGATTCAGAAAATCTCCTGGGATTTCCACACACACACACACACACACACACACGAAAGACGTCTCTAGAGTTTACGCAGAATGGTGCGAGAAACAAAAACCATGAGATGAGAGCGGTCAGAGGAGAACGGTCAGACTGGTTCGAGCTGACAGGAAGGCTGCGGTAACTCGAATAACCACTCTTTACACCCGTGGTGAGCAGAAAAGCATCTCGACACGACAAAACTTAAGGTGGATGAGCTACAAGAGCAGAAAGACCACACCGGGTTCCACTTCCGTCAGCCAAGAACAGGAATCTGAGGCTGACGTGCATCTGCATGATTTTACGCATTGCGCTTCTGCGTCGTGATTGGCCGAGTACATGAACGTGCAGGTGTTCCTAATAAAGTGGCCAGTGAGTTTATGTCTTAATACATTGCAAACACAGTTTACATACATAAATATTATAAGACTCGACACGATAACACTGTGAAACGATGAGTTAGTGAGGAGACGGGTTCGGGTTCGGGTTCGGTTTAGGGACGCATCGGTGCTAAATTTTTCAGAACGAGGAAACTTTTTTTTTTTTTTTTAACCTAGTTAGTATTAATTAACCAGTCAGGAGCGCCATGGAACATTTGATTTGGCTCTGATTACCTTTCCCTGGTTTAAATAGTGGTCATGAAACGTGTGTACACGTGTGTGTGTGTGTGTGTGTTCATGCACTACTAGGCTCGTTCTTTATAACGTTAGCGAGTTGATTTTAAACAAAGTGCATCGATGCATCCCGAGTTCAGTTTAAGGCCGTCTTGTGACTTATTATTAAACTCATAAATCAGATTAATTAGGTTTTTTCCCCCCCCCTAGATATTATATTCACAAAACATAAAAATACATAGAGACATTACTCCTTTGGCTTGTCCTTAATTCTAGCTTTCATTCAGAAGCTTCTTACAAACCTAGCACCAAACAGAGCCCTCGAAAACTGATCAGAAAAGAATCGCAAACGGGTTCTGGCGATCTCGTTTGGTTCCGGATGGTTCTCTGGACTGGGCGAGTTAGAAAAACGATGTACAGGGAAGAGAGAAGTCTTTAAACGCCGGTGGTCTGAAGGTACGTTAAAGACAGACTGTTCATTCTCAGGCGTTATCTAGCGCACCGGTGCGGCCCGGCTGCCCAAACGGACTCATCTGGTTGCTCTCCATGGCCTGGTAGACGAACAGCAGGAAGCCGGCGACGGCACTGAGGAGCAGCAGCTGCACCCACACGGGCACGCGGCGCCTCGCTTTGGCCGGGACACTCGGGGGCGCTGCGGGTTTGGGGACGGACAGGGGGACGGACAGGGGGACGGCGCTGACGCGAGGGACGGCGCTGACGCGAGGGACAGATCGGGTCTCCGTGTAGGATGAACTGGTGTATCTGTGTTCGGTGAGACGTGGACGCAGGCTGTCCTGCCAGGGGCTGCTGAAGGGCCGGCCCGCTGCTCCTTTAATCGGCTGCCGACGAGTGGCGCTGAGAGAATCCGGAAAAAAGAAATACGAAGTTCATTAAAACTGTATTAGTCACACAGTGCTTCTCAAGGCAACATATCAAAAATCAGAACTATCCTCCTGAAACCTAATCTTAAAAACCTAATCTTAAATCTTTATCTCAAAACTTTAACCTTAATCTCGGCATCTAATTCTAACTGTGGTACCTCATCTCAATCTTTATCTCGAACTCTTAATTTCAATTCCTAATCTTAATCCCGAATCCTAATCTTAATCCCGAATCCTAATCTTAATCTCGAATCCTAATCCCGAATCCTAATCTTAATCCCGAATCCTAATCTTAATCCCGAATCCTAACCTTGAAACCTAATTTAATTGGAAAACTATTCTTATTCCTTACAATGATTCAGTGTAATTCAATTTAAGATGCAAAACGATTCAATTTAAGATGCAAAACGATTCCATTTAGATGCATTATCGCGCACTCACCTGATTCCCGTGGGAGTGTTGAGGACCTCGTTAGGGAACAATTCCTTCAGCACGTCTCTCTCTGCTGTTTTTGGGGTCTGCTCAACGGCTGATAACTTCTCAATCTGCACTCAAACACAGAACGTGTGATGAAGTAAGATCACAGTAACACAACACTAAATAAATGCAGGACGCGAAAAAAAAAAAAAAAAAAAAGACTTGCAGAATGCATTTTGCTTATTATTAACCACAGAAGGAACTTTGTAAACATCAGGACCACACCAACGGGTGAGAGAGATGAAGATGGCGAGAACCGCGGCTGAGGAACAAAGTGAAAGTGTAACAGGACGTTTGGTGCATCAGCCCTTATTCACACGTGCGGCCCCTGTTAGTGATCATCCTCCTCTGCTGCATTACCAGTCCTCCTGGTGTCTGATCTCTGGGGCTGTCGTCCTGCCCCCGCACAGGGGTAACTGGAGAGAAGAACCCATCGATTCTGCTCTGTACTGCTGCAGCAGAACCACTTGATCGCTCCTAATGTGGTGAAGCAGAAGCCGTCAGAGACCCTCAACAACAGCAGCGCTGATTCGGTTTCACAGTAACACCCAACAAAATGTTAAACTGGAACTTTAAGCTTGAAACCTAATCTTGAATCTTAATCTGGAAACCTAATCCTAAACTGCAGAACCTCACTTTAATCTTGAATCTTAATCTCAAACCCTTAATCTCGAATCCTAATCTCAAACCCTTAATCTCAAAACCTAATATTAACCTTGAAATCTAATCCTAATATTGAAACCGAATTCTTGTCTTGAAATCTAATCTTGAATCTTAACCTTGGAACTGAATACTAATTTGGAAACCTAATCTTAATCTTGAAGCCTAATCTCAAAACCTTAATCTCAAAATCTAGTCTTAATCTTGGAACCTGAGCTTGGAATTTGAGATTAATCTTGAAGCCTAATCTTAATCCTGAAACCCAATCTTAATATTGAAAACCAATTTAAAACCTAATTTTAGTCCTCAAATCTCATCTTAATCTTGAACCCTAATCGTAATACCTAATCTTAATCTTAAAACCTAATTTTGAAGCTTAATCTTAGAAGCTAAAATTAATTTTAGAAGATAATCTTAATCATGAAACCTAATCCTTAATCCTAATCTTGAAACCTAATCTTACACATAATCTTATCTAAATGCTAAGTGTTGTTTGTTATTCACTACCATAGAACTGAAAAAGCAGGAAACCCCTACAAACCGGTCAGAAATGGTCCTAATATGGCGGATTAAAAGCTGTCAGAGTCCGTCAACATGAACAACAACTCTGTTTCAAAATAATTTCATACCACCTACAGCGTGTACTAGCAAAACCGACACCCTCCACCACCGTGTGCAAACCAAACCACAAGAGTATCACCGTAGCTTCAAACCTTTACGTCAGGCGAGCTCTTTGCGATGGGAAGATCGCGAGTTGGACGATGGGGAGAATCCGTTAGAGAGAGAGAACGGGGGGAATCGTTGCCTTGACTAGCTCGGGAAGGTGAAAGGCGGCACATCATGTGGATCAGATCTCTGGACGGATGAGCTGAAGCTGAACAAGGTGAATTGGGCTGTTTTGTGCACTTGAACGATGAGACGGATTTACGCTCCTGGGACGAGCCCTTTAGCACAAGGATGATTTAAAAAAAAAAAAAAAAAAAAAAAAAAAAAAAAAAAAAAAGTAAAGACACTTTCCCAATCTCATAAAACCATGTCTAAGAATCTCAGTACCTACCACATGACCAGGTCTAGAGCCCAGAACCTCATGTGGACCAACCTGATATGCAAATACATAAAATAAAAACCATTTTGCTTCAGTAAGGATGTGGATTGTGAGCTTCTGTAGTGTTTCCAGTAAAACTACAATGAGGAAGAAGGTGCATGAAGAAATCACCTCGAGGAGAGCGGTATCGAGGAGGGAAAGCTGTACTTCCTCACCGGACGCTTTAGGCAGAGCAGCAGCACTTTCACTAAGCTTTAGAGAAGCAAAAACATACATTTATTCCTATATAAACGGATCATTTTGTGTGTTATAATGTTACAAACGAGGCAGGATAGTGATTCATAACATCTAACCAATTCCATGACTGCATATAACCCATGCCTAATTTTACTCATCACCAGTTAGAGCTGCTGGATTCTGATTGGTGCTGATCAATTTTCTGTAACAGCAGCTGTGCCATCACAGGTTTCTCTTAATGCGCTCGTTCTAATACGTTACCGTTGCTATAGTAACCGATATGGTGATATAAGTTGATATGGTGAACGTTTTCTTAAAGTAACGAGACGTTTATTTAACATTTATGGAAGGAGTCTCCAGTGCCAGCGCTGTAAATCTTCGGGACGGAGGAGTTTACGCTTTGCGGTTTCTTGCCACCATGATAAGCTGGAAATTTTGTCTAAACGTCAAGCGAAAGGGGGAGAAAAAAAACGAGGCTAGTGATTTATAGCTGCTTTAATGTAAGTGATAAGAGGAACCATCTTGTTTTATAGGTTATAACATTAAATGTAACTACAAATGGATAAAGTACGAAGCGTCGTTCTTTAATAAATTTAAAAAAAATTGTTGTTGGCAAAAAATTGTTGTGATATAAGAGGAATAAAACACTTCAAGAACATCAACAACTTTCTGAACTAAAATTCACCAAAGTGATCGTGTCAGGTTTGGAGATATATATATAGTGTATGTATATATATTATATATATATGTGTAAAAGCACCTTTCTTGCTTTGTTTCTTTCTTGCTGCCAGGAAGGTGATGGTGTACCATGTGGCTCCACGGTCTTCACAGGGAGCTGAACCCTTTTATAAAACTGAGGAAGAGTTTATCAGACAGTAACGAGCTTGAGAAATCAGTTCCCTTCACCCAGTGCTGGAAAACGAAAAAAAAAAAATTTAAAACAGATCTACTTCACACAGCACCTTGTCAGTGGAAAAGGCTTCGTCGTAATCATCCAAAGCGGCGTGGACTGAAGCCGGAAGACGTTCAGGAGACCCGGACAAGCCGTCCGCGCTCACTGAGGGAAATATCGGCAGCATGTCCGCGAGCAGCGGCTTCGGATCTTTAGGTATCGCCTTCGATAGAAGAAAATCGTTCATGATACTAAGAAAGTAAACCGATGAATCCAAGGCTGCCCAAGTGTTCTTCATTTACATACCGAAAATCTTTTTCTCTCCCGAGGAACTGGCAGCATCTCAGATGCCGAAACCTTCGAGAGTACAAGAAGACGTACAAGATAAAAAAATAAATATATAATGCAGTCGTAAAACGGCTATGGCTCAGATAAAACGTGCTCCAGAAAAGGTCCCAGGAAAGGTGCACAAGAACAGACGCAATGTGCTGAACGGAAAATCCGAGAGCCCTTAGTGAAGCTATAAAGCAGCCCAGAGAAAGCAGACGTGAAAAACAAGAAGACATGATGTTACAGGGTCAGGAACAGCGTGATCCAGCCGGCGAGAAGACCTCCTCGACTTTCTCTCAACATTCACCACCTGAAGCTCTTCTGCCTCTGACTCATCGTCTTCTTCCTTATATATACACACACACACACACACACACGCACACACACACGACAACGCAACGCTCTCCAAGTCGTTTTCGTCTCGCACACTTCACTCAACACATTTGCTAAAAGACACAATCAGTAAAAAAAATCCAGGTTTGTCCAGCCATTAGAAAATATTGTGATATATTTTTCTAAATTTTTAATTTTTTAAAAAAAAATAAATGAGTTATAAAGTCTGTTAGAATGCTTATATTTTTACATTTATTTTTACAATTTTTAAAACTACTTTTTTGCAGATATTAAATAAAAGTATCTTAGTTTTTTTTTCTGCAACACTACTATGTTGCTGGCAGTTTGTTATCAAACCTATATATCATGATACATATATTGTATATATATATGATATGATATTTTTGTTGTATATCGCCCAGCCCTAATCTATAAACCAGAATTTCACCTTTAATTAATTAATTAATTAATCAATCATGTTTTCTTTTGAACATTTGTTACAACATGGAGCCTAAATATTACAGCAATCGAATCTACAAGCTCAAAAGTTTGCGGTTAGGTTCCTTCTTCTGCGTGTTTGCTAGTATGATAAAGTCAGGAACATGTTGGGATCAGCAGCAGATGTAGCAGATTAAAATCTTATCTAAGCCATGAAAAGCTCGCAGAGGTTCAAACTCTCAGCGTTTTCCACGAGCGGTCGAGTTAATTTGATGTGAACTTATTCGAATAATAAATAAATAAACAAATAAACAAACAAACCGAAACAAACCCAGGATTGAATTATATGTAAAAAAAGAAGTGTTTTGTGAGAAAAATGGTAATGAGGAAACAGGTAAGGGGGGCGCAAACTTTTGCACTCCGCTGTATCTGAAAATGTGGAACACTACCGGTGCACTGGCGATTAAACACACGGTGGTGCTGAACACACACACACACACACACACACTCCAAACACACGCGGAAGCCTTTGGTCAGAAAGCCGGAATAATTAATGACAAGTGAATCTGAAACACTGAAATCCTCCGAATGTGCAGTGAAATTTTTTTTAAACGATAAGAGCAGAAGTGTGTGTGTGTGTGTGTGAGTGAGAGAGAAATCAGTATTTCTGCTTCTTCTCCTCACCTTGTTCTGGCTGCTTCGAGTTCGGGTGGTCACTGGTGTTTTTCCTCGGCTCCTCAGCGGCCGCTCCACCACGGGGACAGGCTCCGGTTCCGGTTCCGGCTCGGGTTCTGGCTCTGGAACTGGTGCTGCTGCTGTTGTTTCTGATCCACAAATCACCAAAATCATTTCATTTACATTTCAGATGCAATGAATAAATTTCTACATAGGTTAGTTAAAGAAATACTTGTTTTCTTCCCCTCTACTCAGCGTGTGTGTGATTACCAGAGAGAACAACAACGAGGACATTTCCTCACAGTGCGAAAAGAACAGGAAGTGCGTTTACTCAAAATCTGAGTACAATGGAAGTTTTACGTTTACGTAAAAGTATACGCTTTTCTAAATTTGTAGAATTCATTGCAAAAAAACAAACAAAAAAAAAAAACAAAAAAAAACACAGATTAACCCTTTCTTCACCAGATGTTATGATTTCAGTAGAAGCATTTTTCCAAGCTGAGCCACTGCGACCATTTTGTTGGCTTCAGCAGATTCTTTTCATGTTACAGTAAGAATCTGTGACACTACATTCATAACGTAGATGTTTGTAAAACTATCACTCGACGTTATCTGTATTACGAGGTTCCCAATTGGATTCAAGAAACTGCTCTCAGATGAAGCTACATCCCGAGAGCTCAAAATGTCTGCTTTTCGTCGAGCGGTAGCTGTCGTTCGACTGGAGAGAAACGTCTGCACTCTTAGAAATCTTAGGAAAAAAAAAGCGCTCTCAATTTCTAGCTAACGCTAACATGCCCTCAATTTATTCATTACTGATTTCAGACCTCTGGAGAAACCCATGAAGGTACAGTTACAGCTGAGATGTTCCCTCTCCCTGTCTCTAAGCGAATAAACTTTAATGATCCAAAAAAAAAAAACCTCAAACGCAATTTCGAATCGTGATAAAAAGTCAGGAATCTAAGAGAGCGTGCGGATAATCTCCCACACGACTGCCTCACCTAATGCTGCACATCTTACTGTACAGTGATTATTTATTGCACGTTGCACATTATATCGCACAAACAGCACATTATTTGCACAAAACTGCACATATCCGCACTTTATATCTGTACTGTCAGACTGCTGCTGCCAACATCCACCACTATACATACTGTATTGCACTACATTGTATACAGGTTTACAGTATTTACAATATTTACAGTACGATCTTACATATTCTTTTATAATCTTTCATATTCTATATATTCTTATACACATTTTTTTTTATCCTTTCATATATTTTTATGTATATATTTTTCTTTATTCAATTCAATTCATTTTTATTTGTATAGCGCTTTTTACAAAGGTCATTGTCTCAAAGCAGCTTTAGACAAACAAAGTAAAATGAAGTGTGTGTGTGTGTGTGTGTGTGTGATGTCTCTGATGAGCAAGCAGGGCGACGGTGGCAAGGAAAAACTCCCTGAGATGGTGATAGGAAGAAACCTTGAGAGGAACCAGACTCAGAGAACCCATCCTCATATGGGTTTACACTGTAGTGCGCGTGTGTGTGTGTGTGCGTGTACAATGTGCGTATATATTATATTTAATATTTTTCTATATTTTCTTATTTCATATCGGAACAGTTGTATAAAGCATTTCACTCCAAGTCGTACTGTGTACGGTTATGCATGTGACAAATAAAATTTGAATCTGAATTTGAAGAGCGTGATGAGCCGTGCTCTCAGGGTGGGAGGGGCATACAGTCTCACTTCCCTGTCAATCACACCAACACGAGCCAATCGTGTGTGCCTGTGAGCTCATGTATGTGGAAGAGGGCAGATAGCGGTTTCCTCTGAGTGTGTCTAGATATTAAAAAGAAATGAATTAGCAATAAATTAGAGTTTCATACATGCACTCTCAGATAATTAAGGGTCCTTATCTTCTTAATAAATAAATAAATAAGTAAATAAGTAAGTTAATAAATAAATAAATAAATAAGTAAATAAATGAATAAATAGCGGGTCTTTGGAAAGTAGTTGTGGACGTGATGACTCATGAAGACGACAAAACCTTCATTAAAGTGTAAATTAAACTCGACGACCTGCTCCAATGATGGATTAAAGTTAGATAAATCTCCATGACAACAGAGTTCTTTCATGGTCTCGTGGTTCTGAATTTATTTTCATTTTATACTGTCGTATTTTATACATTTACTCACTGAATTCAACGACTCTCCTTAGACTTCTATCCTGAGTGAGTTTTGGATTAAACAGGTTTCTTTTCTCAGTAAATGGAAACGTGTCACAGTGTGAAATGTGTTCGAGTTTACAGTCTTACCTTCCTCTTTATCGCTGTACTGATCCGAGTCTGCATTCCCGTTACGGCTGTTGTGGGTCGGAACCGGCTCGGAGACGGCGATGACGCTGGTCTGAGGAGGACCCTGGTCCAGTAACTTCTGCAGCTTCTTCTCGTACACTTTACGGGTGGATGCTAGAAAGTGGGAAAAAAAAAAAAAATAAATAAATAAATAAAAAATAGAGAAGGTGTTGATTAATTGTCTGTAACAGCAGCTCTGACAAATCACAGGTTTATATTTATAATTCTTATACGTTATCGTTTCTATAGTAACAGCTCGTTCACAGGGACTTGTACAGCGGATGCTGAGCTAATAATAAATAGATTAAAAAAATGTGTGTAACTGTCGATATGTTTATTTAACATTTATGGAAGGAGTCTCCAGTGTCAGAGGTAAAGCTGTAAGTTTTCTGACATCTTCAGAACAGCAGAGTTTACTTTTGCGGTTTCTTATTAATTTCAAGAGAGAGAGAGAAAAAAAAGAGAGGTTGGTGAGGAGATGACTGTTTACAGCTGCTATAACGCAAGCGAGAACAGGAACTAACGTGTTTCATGGGCATTAAACGTAACTACAAACGGATAAAAAGTACCACGTGTCGTTCTTTAGTTAATAAGCATTGTGGCAAATTGCAGTGGTACTGTATAAGAGGAACAAAACACTAGGGGACGTGCTGTTATAGGAAAATAATCAACCTCGGGGCCACATCTCACCATCCTGCTGTTGATTATTTTCCTGTATCAGCACACCCCAAGGTATTTACTACTTACTCATCTTCTACAACACTCAATTATTAGCACCTGTAGTGACTCGGACTGTAAAAGAAATCAAACTACATTATTCTCAGCACAATAAAAAAAATAAAGCGGATTGTATTAACCCTAAATAAACAGGGGAATTAGCATGAAGCGTGTAGCTAGAGTAATTTATACATTATAAATTCAGACAAAGTGATATTATACACGTATCTGGTAGAGAGCAGTCAATAATAATCAAACTGCAATATGAAAACATATCATCATCATCATCATCATGTTGGTTTGAGAGAGCTGCTCCGCTTCCAGTCAGTTTCTGGATCGGACACTTCAAGCTGCTCCTCCTGGACCGTGTCGTCTCACCTACGATGGGTCCGGCGTTGACTCCGTACTTCAGCAGCTGGTCCTTCAGCTCCTCGTTGGTCAGTTCGGTCACGTCGATCTCCTCAGGACGAACTCGGTCTGTTTTCCTTGTGGCTTTCTGCAGAAGAGAAAGCGTCACGTCAGACAGGTTTCAGGGATAGAGCACTGGGCTACAATTCACATTTAATTCACATTTAATTCTTCGTGGAATAAACTGCAGAAGCTCTTCTGGTCCGAGTTTGATCGGTTGCTCAAGTGAACATTCTGTAGTAAATGATCGTGAGCTAACTGTTAAATCTTCTGTAACTGAAAGCGTTTAGTAAACAACTCAACACACCTGAGTTTTGTTAAAAATATACTTCAGCTGCAGTTAAGAATAACGACACACAGCATGAACAGAAGGGGGCGTGGCCAAACATACAACTAAGAAAAACATCATCACAGCAAAAGCCTGAACGGATAAAAACACAAACATATTCCTGTTATCATTTTTGCTATAGCAGCTCTAAAAAACTGATATTTTCTTACTTTCTCCTGAAGTTAGCTGGTTACTAAGAAACTACGAAAAAAAAAAAAAAAAAAAAGCATAAACTCCTCTGTGCTTTACCTGACTGTTACAAAGCACTGACACTGGAGACTCCTTCCATTAAAGTCAAACAAATGTCTCCTTATAGAAAGCTTCACCACAGTAAAGAATTTTTTTTAGTACGTTTGTGTGTGAGTGAGCTGTTACTATAGAAACGATAACGTATTAGAATGAGCAAGGAATGTGAGACTGTGTGTAAAATGCCATCGCCGTATCGTGCCTCCTAACTATCACCGATGGATGATAGCGTCAGCTGTGGCTTTGAAGAGGGGAGGAGGGGGCGTGGCCAGACGTGTACGTACTATGCCGTGTACATGTTACATCATTCCAGCAGAAAAAATACCAGAAGCTGGTTAAGACAGCTGTAGCTGCTAGTTTGTAGCACTTAGTCTGGGTTTTTTTTTTTTTTTTTATTAATTCCTCATTAACTCATGAATGCTGTGAAGAATGAGTTACATGCCATTTTATTTTCTTCATGTTTCAAGTGAAAAAACATTTACGGCTCTATCTGTTCAGCAACGTGGATACAGGAAGATAAGCTGCATTGATGCTCTGCTCTGAAGTCAGACAGCAGGTTGGTGTAGGATGAGAAAACGAGGAGAAAAGGAAACACATACTACGAGATACGGCACATTTTATTTATGTCGCTCTTGAAGCTGCAGACATCACGCTTTCTCACGGACATTCAAATCTGGAATCTATCAGCGATTCCTGATAATATCATCGATCGATCAATCGCCTAGAAGGAGTGCATTAATATAAATCTGTACTACTGTCAGAGCTGCTGTTATAGACAACTCATCGACACCTTCTTCTGACCAATCAGAGTGCAGAATACAGGAACGGCGCTGTGGTGCTTAAACTTGATGAAGTGGGAGAGAAAAGACGATCTTTAACTGTGAAACTGTGTACGTGTACCGTGAGATATCCAGTGACACCATTTTGAGAAATTATTTAAATCCACGTTCATTAAAAAAAAAAAAAAAGTAGTACTAAAACAAGAACAAATCCAACAATCAGGACAGAAATAGATTTCAGTGATCAGATACTTGTTGCTGTGATGCTACTATAAGGTGATATCAATAACATACTGTCCAATGAGAGCTAATCTGTACATAGGATTAAAAGTGAAGTGAATTTTACAAATGAAGCAAGTTTCTCTCTCTCTCTCTCCGCGAACACACTCGTCTTATACACGCCATCTGGGAAAAAGGGAATTTGGAGGAATTCGCAGGAAGCTATAAAACCCGTTCCCACTCTCTCATTACCCCCCATCTCCCAAGATGTCGATCTGTCTCTAAAATCAAGGTTTTAAGTTTTCAAGATTAAAGAAAACATAAGATCAGATTCAACTCAAGCAAATTCCTCAGTAATGGAGTCACGTGTCCTGCGAGTGAAAATACAGCCACGTTCTCCTGGAGCTCAGCCACGTCTCACTCCGCAGAAACAAAAACATGTGATCCTGATGAAGTGGAACAGAAACAGAGCAAAAGAAAAGGAGGAGGTGTGTGTGTGTGTGTTTAAAGTAGGGTTGAGAAGTTTTCACTTTATAGGGTTCTTCAGAGAAAAAACCCTGAGGCCCTCGTGGGGTGATCAAGAGTGACGTGTAGTTTAAACAGATTTCACAAACGTTTTAAAGGGGAAGAGAGTGAGGGAGGGAGGAAGAGAGGGAGGGAGAGAAGGAGGAAGAGAGGGAGGGAGGGAGGGAGGAAGAGAGGGAGGGACGGAGGGAGGAAGAGAGCGAGGGAGGGAGAACAGATGGGAGAAAAAAGTGCTTTCCTCAATCCCATCACCACACCCTCAACCTCAAGTGTGCGGGTGTTACAGCTTGAGCTGTATTGTGTAAAGATAAACTGTTAGACAAAAGGTTGAGACACAAACAAGTACAATGTGGTTTTACATTTGAAGGATTTTTTCAAGAAAGAGAGAGAAACAGTGTAAGATTAGGATTCGTTTAGATTTAAAATCATTTGGCTGATGTTTATATCCAAATTAAGACACAATTAAAACAAAGAGGGTTAAACAGTGTAGCTGGGATTCGTCCAATCAAATTAGTGGACTGGAACGTGTATACACACACACACACACACACACACACACACACACACAGCACTGTGTAACATTCTTAAGCACACGATGCAAATAAACGCTGTAGAGCAACAATGCCATCAAATTTAATGAAATTAAAAACATTAAAACATACTATAACGAGCAGTAAACAGTAATAAATGAAACAAAGTCAGTATTTAATGTGATGATCCTTCACTTTAAAAATAAAGCAGTATCTGAGGTGCAGTGTGTGCAGTTTTATAAGGAAATGAGCTGGAAGTGTTACTGAGCATCTTGCAGAAGCAGCCACAGTTCTTCTGGAGACTTTGACTGTTGACTCGCTTCTTATTTCTGCAGCGAAACCCAGCAGCCTTCATTATGTTTTTATCTGAAAAGTGTCTCTTATGGAATCTGCTGCTTTCTTCACTGACATACAAACATTTTTCTGCAACATTTCATTTTGTCCCGGAAAACTAATGTTTGGAATCTAAAATGTTTTTGTACTGAATCAATAATGTAGAAGTCATCAAATAAAAAGCTATAACAAACAAAATTTGTACTAAACAGAGAAAAAAAATATATATATATATAGGGTGCCAAGACTTTTGCAGAGTACTGTATATTTTTAAAATCAGTAACCTATATTTATTAGGCATGTCACAGAAAAACTTCTGCTGAAAACAGTCACAAACGACAGTTTCGGTTTCTGGCTGAAAGAAAGAGAGAGAAAGGGAGAGAGAGAGAAAACCGGTAATGAAAGTAAGTGATTTTTTTTTTTTTTTTTCCTCCTGCACTGATGTATCTGAGCAGCAGCTCAACAGTGAGCAAGTGAACACAAGTAACACTCGATAACGACGACAGGAATGCCTTCAGCGGCAACGACATCTGACTTGGGATCAATTCTAAAATCTAATCAGTTCATCTGCTGGTTACGATGAAAATCCCAAAGAAATCCTACAACCCACTCGTTCTCGTTCTCGAATCTCAGACAGAAAGACGACGAGTGGAGGAGGAATAAAATCTCGGCCATGTGGACATCACACACTCGATTTGTTAAAAGACTTTATTAAATGTACTGTTATGTTTTTCTCTCTCTGTATTTTCCTTAAACAAGTCGAACGCCTCTGCTACTGACACGTCTCGTCCTTCTTTTTACTAAACTGTGTGGCAGAAATATCTTTAAAGTATACATCACGCATCAAGAAAGCTATTGAAGGAAAACTATTTCAGACATCTGACCTTGCTGTGACCTTGATTTTGTTTGGATTCATTTCAAAATCTAATCTGCTGGTTATGATGATAATCCAATGTAAATCCTACAAACGTTCAGCCGCTCGTACTTGAGACATCGCGCTGGTGAGAGTCTCGGACAGAAGGACGGAAACAAACTCGAGAACAAAACGCTCAGTGGCGGAAACATCAAAGATGAAAAAGGGGCAAAATTAAAAGTCAGGAACTCCAACACGCGCCAGAGTCGCGGGTTTGCGTCGTCATCGGCCTGGTCAGAGCTGCGGTTCGGCGTTCACACGCCGCCACACGTCGGCAATAACGACACGCTACGGTGGTGAACCGCAGTTTCCCCAAAACCGCTCTGATACAGCGCCGAGATTAACGTCAGAAACGTCACTACAGTCAGGTCAGGGTATAGAAATAAACCTAATAATACACTACTGTAGAGTTTTGAAGATTTCGTAACAGGAGAGACAACACACACACACACACACGCACACACATCTGGCAGCACAGAGGCAGAAAATTCCTCCTTACAGACAACTATTTCCTCAATAAAGGACCCAAACCCAGAAGGAAAACAGCCGAGCGCTGAAGCTGTACTCAGATTCCCGAGCACACCGCAAGAGCGGGATTAAAAAAAAATTCCTATTTTAGAGCTCAGTCTCGCTCAAATGGCACTTCGGAATGACGACGATCTTATCTTCAGCCTTCGGAAAAACGGAGCAAGAAGCACAAAAATAGAGGGAGGAGTTTAAATAAACAAAAACAACAACAATTAAACAAACATTAAGCTGCTGCTCGGAAAGTCAAAATAAAACATATAAATAAAATGATTTGTTCAATTTAAATAACGTCGAAAATAATAACTTATACAATAAACAACATTTTCAGAAGTTATAATAATAATAATAATAATAATAATTAATGATTTTTTTAATGTCACGTATCATTTATATTTTTATATCATTTCTTTTACATGAAACGAAATTTTGTTTACCAAATTTTACACTCTTTAAGTCAAACTTCTGAGACAAAACACATGATCAGAATTTATGAACTTTCGATGCACAAGAAGTTACGCATTATTATTTTAGTTCTTCTGTCACACTGAGGATCAGATACAGCAGCGCAAACTCTCACAAATTTTATTTTATATATAATTCCTCAAAAATAAAAATAAAATTAAAACATTAAAGTCACGAGATTTTGTGTTACAGTGATTTTATCATAAGGGAGGATAACGAGTAAACTCGACTTCAACTCGACTTAAAACAATACAATAAAATCATAAACATTTATTTAATCTGAATAATATTCACAGTAAATAATTCTTCCGTCACGCGACGTAGTCTGTTAACGGTAAGCTTCGGTTGCTAAGCAACCAGATAAAGATTAGAGTACGCCATGGAGGGCTGAGCGATATGACGATGTGATGTCGATATCGTGATCATTTCTGTCACAATATGCTTTTCTGAGTTATTATGATTTCCGGTTATAAAAATATTTCACACACACACGCAACATGAACTGTGTGCTTAGACATGTTGCTCATAGGGCTACATAATGGCTACATAATGGCTACATAATGGCTACATAAACCTGCTCATGACAACTGACTAAACCTTTATTTATAACTAAGAATTCAGGAACTCCAGAACACGTACATAAGCCCTTCATAAACCTACAAGTGACATAAACCTACATAAATAATTATAACTTTTAATGCACAACTAAGAATTGTGTTATATTAGAAGTTTATTTAAATGTGGTGCTCATAATGCTACATAACAGCTACGTAAGCCCTTCATAAACCTACAAGTGACATAAACCTACATAGATATTTATAAATTTTAATATACAAAGAATTTAGCATTGTGTGTTACAGTAACACTAAATTAAACACACTTGTGTGTTACTGTAACTTAGACACAGTGTTCACAGGGCTACATGATGCCTACGTAAGCCCTTCATAACAAGTGACATAAAACCTACATAGACATTTATAATTTTTAATGTATGTGTATCTACATTATATATATATATATATATATATATATATATATATATATATATATATATATATATATATATATATATATATATATATATATAAAATTAGGATTGTGTGTTATGGTAACAGACAAACATATAAGTTCATAGATACCTAAACACAGTTCATAGGGCTACATAATGCCTACACAAGCCCTTCATGACAACTGACACAATCCTGCACACACACACATTTATAACGTTTAATGTGTAACTATGAATTTGAGATGCATTACAGTAAAAGATTACTTGTTCATGTGTTGTTCATAAGGCTACATGACATAGAAGTGACATAAAACCTGTATACGTATTTATAACATTTAATGTACAGATAAAAATGAAGAATTGTGTCATAATTAGCAGTTTACTTAGATGTGTTGTTCATAATGCTACATAATGGCTACATAAGCCCTTCATAAACCTACAACTGACATAAACCTACATAGATCTTTATAACTTTTAATATACATAAAAGAATTTAGGATTGTGTGTTACAGTAAGAGTTTACTTAGACACAATGTTCATAGGGCTACATGAAGCCTACATAAGCCCTTCATGACAACTGACACAATCCCGCGCACACACACATTTACAGCTTTTAATGTGTAACTATGAATTTCAGATGCGTTACAGTAAAAGTTTACTTGTTCATGTGTTGTTTATAGAGCTACATAAAGCCTACATAAGCCCTTCATGACAACTGACATAAACTTTACATACATATTAATAACATTTAATGTACAGATAAGAATTAAGAATTGTTATATTAGCAGTTTACTTAGATGTGTTGTTCATAATGCTACATAATGGCTACGTAAGCCCTTCATAAACCTACAACTGACATAAACCTACATAGATATTTATAATGTTTAATGTGTAACTATGAGTTTCAGATGCAGTAAGATTACAGTAAGAGTTTATTTGTTCATGCGCTGTTTATAGAGCTACATGAAGCCTACATAAGCCCTTCATGACAATTGACACAATCCTGCATGCAGCATGGTATAACGATGCTAATGCTACATGTTATTATTATTATTATTATTATTATTATTATTTAAATTTTCCTTTTCACCGCAGGATCGTGATGGTTTAGTATCGCGCTCAGTATATCGTATCGAAGGTGACCGGTTACCATGACAACCTTACGCTCATTTAAGCGGGAAGTTCACATGGCAGCATGGCGGCGTGTTTTTCTCCCAAAACTTCTCAGAGCTCTTTTCAAGCTGTCTGTATTTAAAAAAAATTACTTTTATTATATATGGAGATTAAAAAAAAAAAAAAAAGTTGAAATGCTGGTTAAAAACTTTAATTTCGGGGTCTTGTCCTTAGTTACTGTTGCTATAGAGAGTCAGCCATGTTAGATAGAGAGAGAGATAGAGATTTTTTTCTTCTTTAACGTGCTGTAATATTAATGAATATATGAAATTGAGATGAACTGATGTGTCGCTGTGTGTGTCGCTGTGTGTTGTTGTGTGTTGCAGTGTGTTGCTGTGTGTTGTTGTTGCAGCAGGAGGGAGTGAAAGCGGCGGGATTAGAGGCTCTCACCCTGCCGGAGCGAGCTGTAATGGAGGCGGCGGCGGGGGCTGGAGGCTCCTCGTCGCTGGAGAAAGCCTCCGCCGCGGAGCCGCTCCTCTTGTTCTGGGAGGTCAGGTTCTTCAGATACAGCTCCACATACACTCCTTTCCGCTGCTCTCCGTTCGGTAGCGCCACGTTGTTGGCCACCAGCGCGCTTTTCAGCTTGTCTTTAGTCAACACAGACGGGTCGCTGAGAAATTCCGCCATAGCTGCTTTCTTCTTCTTCTTCTGCTGCTGCTGCTTCTTCTTCTTCTGCTCTCTCTCTCTCTCTCTAACAGCGCGCGCGCCTGCCTGCACCACCATTAGCCGTTACAGCCCAGTCCCATGTTCCTCGTCTCCAGGGCCAGGGTCAGAGCTCCAATCCTATTGGTCAGCCGGAGTAAGAAAGAACGCTCCCATTGGTGGAGAGCTCTCGCGCGCTTAAGCGTGCGCGCGCGAATATGATAATGAATAGGCCAATGTGATAACAAACCTCGGGTTTAATACAGCGGTGTAGTTTATTAAATAATAATAATAATAATAAATGTTAGTTAAGAGAATGAATATGCCCATAAATTGAAGTCGATTTAATAAATTGGTGCAATTTATGTAAAATTAATTAATTAATTAATTATTTAATTAATTGATTGAGGGAACAAACAGGGCAATGGGTAAAAGTAATAAATCTTGATTTAATAAAATTAATCAAGAAGAAGAAAATAATAATAATAAATATTAAAGAAACACAAAAATAATAAAAATGTTAGTTAAGGGAATGAATACACCCATAAATAGAAGTTATAACAAATCTCAATTTAATAAATTGGTGTAATTTATGTAAAAAAAAAAAAAAAACAGATAAACAAACAAATAAATTAAATGAATCTATCATACGACTAATATTTAAGAACAATAATTAAGCAAATTATTCTCCAAATTTCATCAAAAGTTATAACAAAATCTTGATTTAATAGATTAGTATAATTTATGCAAAAATAATATTAATAAATATAAAATAACAAATAAAAAATAAGTCAGTTTAATAAGTAAGTAAAACTTTTCAGCAGCTGTCACCCAAATATAATAGACTGGGTTCTATGTGAAGAAGTGTATTAAACAAACAAACAAACAAACAAATAAATAAAGTAAATGAACACTCCAAGTTATAACAAACTTTTGATTCAGTGAATTAGTATAATTTATGCAAAAACTGAATAACAAACAAATAAATAGCGGTTGTGTGTGACAAATCATTCACTCACTCACTCAATCACTCACTCAATCACTCACTCACTCATTCACTCACTCACTCACTCAATCATTCACTCACTCAATCACTCACTCATTAAGTCATTCACTCACTCACTCATTCACTCACTCATTAAGTCATTCACTCACTCACTCATTCACTCACTCACTCATTCATTAAGTCATTCACTCATTCATTAAGTCATTCACTCACTCACTCATTCTCTCACTCACTCATTCACTCACTCATTCATTAAGTCATTCACTCACTCACTCACTCACTCACTCATTCACTCACTCACTCATTAAGTCATTCAGTCATTCACTCACTCACTCATTCACTCACTCATTCATTAAGTCATTCACTCACTCATTCACTCACTCACTCATTAAGTCATTCAGTCATTCACTCACTCACTCATTCACTCACTCACTCATTCACTCACTCATTCATTAAGTCATTCACTCACTCACTCACTCATTCACTCACTCATTCAATCACTCACTCACTCACTCACTCAATCATGCAATCACTCATTCAATCACTCATTCACTCACTCACTCAATAAATCACTCATTCACACTCAATCTTTCTTTCTTTCTTAGTAAATAGTTAATAAATAAATAAATAAATAAATAAATAAGTGTATTCATTTTTTGAGAGAACCCTACCTTGTACCAAATTATTGGCACCCCTGATAACATGGGTTTAAAACGAGTGTCACAATTATTGGCACCCTTTCATTTAGTACTTTGTGCCAACATCACTCAGAAGTCTTCAGCTGCAAAGCTTGATGAAATTAATTTTCTTATAATAAATTTACTTCAATTAAAGGTTATAATTCCTCTCATATTTATTTTCAGTGTGAGTTTAAGCTAATTAACTTAAAAACATCTTTCCCGAGGGCGCAGGTGTAACTTTTGTTCTGAAAAGATGAGGCACTAGTGTCTAACACACCTGATCAATGCTACACTGTGTCTTAGTAGAAGGAACTCGAAAGAAAACCAAAAGCTTGATCTTAAATTAGACATTATAACGACAGAAATGCAACGGAGCTTCACTTAATATTTATATTTCTTAATATGATAGCTGCAGGTTTCTATAAATAAATTCATGATTTGATAATAATGTGATCATATTGTGGTGTTTGCAGTAATGGAAGCTGATCATGACGAGATATTTTATTACAGATCCCGTCCTGAGAAATGAAAATAAACGCAAGTCTTCATCAGTGGATGTTCATGAACGTCCACTGAAACACTTCCAGTCTTTTTGAATTTCTTAATAAGTTTTGCAACAGTGTGGTTTGTGATGTGCTCGCCATGTTTCCTGTTAGAGTCCTTCGCGAACTTGCGACAGCTTCCTGATCCAGCCATGAGAATAAGCTCAATGCGTTCTTCTTTTGTCAAAGGCATTCTTAAAGGATTTCTGGAAAAAATATATATGATATAAACTAAGTGTGAAAAATTTTGAAAGACATTTTGCTAAAAAGTGTTAATTTCCCCTCTGTATGGAGACTTCTGGGACACCCTGTAGCTCTGGAGCTGGCTGTACACATTTATTGGTTGTTATATCAGGTAAAGCTACTGTATACTGTATAAATGCACTATAATTTCCTGTCGCTCAGTGGAGCAGATATTATTTGGATTCGGAGACACTAACATGGCCATGAGGCGTCAGATGTCACTGCTGTGTTGAAAGCAATCTAATAAAGTGTTCCTGTGCTGGTTCCTCACCACGGTGTGTATCGTGGACGTCTTGTGTTTATTCCCCTGACGGTGATACATCATTCTACTCACGCTAGAACAGCGCAATATTTAACGCAGTTCCTGCTGAACTTCTTAACCGTGTGGAGAAACAGCCTCTATGTTGGGGAAGATGGCAGTGAGTTTTCAGCGTGAAGGTTTCTGAGACTCGCGTCACACTTAACAGAAGATAAAACGGATTTTCAAAATCCTCATTCTGGAAAAACCGCCTCACAAATACTATTATTACATTAACAATAATTCACCGTAATGTCATGTATGGTTTTCATGGACTGACCTTTTTTTGTGAGAAAGAACACTCTTTACACTCGTTTTTAGATGGATCCAATTAATCCTTTTCTTCTGTTCCTATTTCTCAAAGTACTCGCTTCTTCTTCGTATGCCTTAAATGGTTTATTATATTCATTTACTCGTGTTCTAGCGTTTAAATTAAATACCGTGCTTATTACGACGTGTAAAACGAGCTCCAGGTAGCGATGAGGCTGATATCTGCTGGTCCTAAAAATGAATACATGAACACACTGATACGTTATCGTTTCTATAGTAACAGCTCATTCACAGTACCCGACTCTGGACGCTCCGTGTAAACAGATTTTAAAAAATCGTTTTCTTCAAGTAAGGAGATGTTTATTTCACATTTTTGGAAGGAGTCTCCACTGCTAGAGCTACAGCTGTAACTAAGTTTACAGAACAGAGGAGTTTACGCTTTGCGGTTTCTCGTTAACATGACAATCTTCAAGAGAGAGAGAGGGGAAAAAAAAAGAAAAGAGACTAGGATTGTGAGGAAAGACTGTTTATAGCTGCTATAATGTAACTGAGAATGAACTTGTTTCAAAACGTAACTATAAACAGATTAAAAAAAAAAAGCATGTGACGTCGTTTGATGAATAAAAATTGTAACTGCTGTGGTGTAAGAGGAATAAAACGCATCAGGACGTCCTGCGATATTAAAACCATTAACTTTTATCACGGGAACTCCTTCCTCACACCGCTGCGCCGCTGATTATTTTCCTCTCACGGCACAACACAGGGTGCTTTATGTCTTTACTAAGGAATGAAAGGAAGTGTGCTAACGAACTTCTAAATGGTATCTCATTAACGTTTTATTGACCACACATTACAGCTCGCATGTTGCAAAGAAAAACCATAGTCAAGAACTTAAGTCACTTTTTTTTTTAAGTCAGTTTTACTTGTTACTTTTCAAAAAACACCCCAAAATTGACGTCCTCAACGGGTGATTATAATACACCAAGACACCACATGTGACGTAACGCCTCAGGATCACCGTCACTGAGATCAATAAACTGAATAGAAACACTGTGTATCCCTTTTTTCTTTTTGTTTGTTTAAAAGCACAAATTTTACATATTCTGGGAAAAAAAAAACAATAACAAAACAAAAAAAAAAACGATACAATAATGAAAGTGAAGTAACTGATCGCAGCGCGGTGGAGGAGCCGGATGGTGTTGAACAGCATCAGAGAGCGAGCAGGCAGCTGGGAGTCGGAACGCGAGCACTCCCATCTCTACTACTGCCTCCTGGTGCGTGGTCTGGGTCGTGTAGCGTGACGCGCTGCTGGATTTCCCCGCACTCCCCCGTGTTAAGCTCAGCTCCGCGGGCCGTTTGTTGTTTCTCGATTATGTATTTTTTACTAGATGATGGAGATTGAGGTGGCACAGCACTCTGCAGGGGATCTGATCTGGACCGGTCCTGGACCTCTCCTCTCTTCTGCTCGCCGCTCGCTCGTCCCGGTCCACGCCTCAGGCCTTGATCTCAGCCGGAGGGCAGTACAGAGCGTCCGAGTTCTCCGAAGACAGCTCCTCTGTCGAACAAGTGATACGATATTAAAGATTTTAGCTTCAAGCTGAACGATATGACCAAAAATATCGTATCACGATATCCAGGCATTTCTACGATACACAATACGCATCAGGATACATCAGTTTGCTAACAAAACGGCCAGAAAATACACTGTTGCATTTAAAAATAACTTAGAAAATTTAGTAAAAAAATTTGTAAATAATAAAAACAATTTTAAAAATTAAGCATGAAATTTCAGCTACTTCCAGTTAGCTCGTGATTATTTAAAAAAAAAAAAAAGATAAAATATCACAATATCTACGATGTATTATAGCTCGACCTGTACTGTGATAAATTCTCTCTCGACTATAAATTCTATCTCTTTTTGAGATATTGTTAATATCGTGATATCTTTATTCTTTAATTAATTTTTTTAAAATTCAGCTTTTAGGCTTTTCAACTTCATAACTGCTAACATCATTTATTTCAGGTAAATCTGTATCAGCAATTTCCACTGTTGTTCTTCCCAAATCGTTAAGATCCTGTTTTAATTGCATTTTAGCTAAACGATCTCGATAGGTCTAACCTGTGTGTAATTTAAAAAAATAAATAATTACAAACTGGCTAAAAGCAGGTAATGTGATGTTAAAATTTCTTTTACTTAATCTGTAAAATTGCTTAATTTTTTTAACAGATTTTTTTCCTTTTCAGTGTTAACTACTTATTGCATTTTTTTTAAAATAAGTAAAATGTATATATTTTAAATATTAAAGACCATAACTGAATTGAATTAATGAATATATTATTAACAATAAATGAACGTATCAGTATTTATACCAATATTTTTAAACACTACTGTATCTGTATACCGTGATGCGTATCGTGTAGCGTAGAAACGCTTTCAGGAATCGTGATATGATATTTTTGTCATATCGACCCACCCCTAGATTGGACTACTTAACAAACGAACAAACAAACAAACAAACAAACAAACATATGTAACAATACTACTTATGTAACAATGTGTGTAGTATGAAGATTAGATTTGAATCATTTCTGGTTGTACTTGGGGGGGAAAAAAATCTTCCAGGAACATGTCGATTTGTTAAAAGGTGAACGTTGTAGACTGATGGAATAATTCGTGTCTCCTGATCAGGGAGGGACTGAATCCGGAGTCTATCCCAGAACCACCGGGAGTGATGTGGGAATACACTCTGGATGACGAGCCAGTCCACCGCACACACTGATTCACACACAGAGGGGCAATTTAGCGTCACCACTGAAATGTTTCTGGGAGGCGGGAGGAAACCGGAGGAATCCCATACAGACAGTGGGAATGGGTTTTAAACTCAAAAAGTTCTATATAAAAAAATACATACATATATATATATATATATATAGAGAGAGAGAGAGAGCCTTTCTCGGTGACCAGAGTTGAAAAAGAAGTACTTCTCAAAGTTAAGAGGCTTTCGAACGTATTAATCTCTCAGCTTTGCACGTATTCCATCACTGAAGTTTTTATACTGATAATTAAAATACACTGATCTAAAAAACTCCCTTTATGAGACTGATATGACAGCAGGGCTCTTTCTGGATTAAAAAAGCTGTAAATCTAGAGACTCCAGACCACCAGGAGGCACCATGAATTTAACAGTAGATACTGAAAGAAAAGAGAAAAGGTTAACGTATCAGAGAGTCACAGGGAGCGGCCTTGTGCTGCGAAAAGGACAGTCTGTGAGCTGCGATGAAGCGGTGATCAGGAAGCGTTCGTTGTTTGTATTTGTGGAGGAAAAACAAAAAAAGGAAGAAAAAGCAGAAGAGCAGGAAGGTACCCATAACACCGGTAAGAAGTTAATACTAATTATTAGGATTGTTCTGCTTTCCTAGTTTCGCTTGCTGATGTAACTGAAATGGAAAATGTTTGCGGTTGGCTAGCTAGCTAGCTAGCTAGCATGCAGCGTAGCAGTGTTATGCTAGCACGTTACGTCATTTCTGAGGTACTGTATGGAGATATTTCGGGGCGTCGTGAAAGTGAAAGTGAAAGGGATTAATACGGTTCAGGTGACGTGTGATGAGGACTCACCGGGCAGCACGCACTTCCACAGTCCGTACGTTTTCCCTACGGCAGTCTGCCACAGGCGCAGCGTCCCGTCCTCAGAGCCGCTGGCGTACAGCTCTCCGTCAGGACTGAAGCGCACACAGTGCACAGGCCCGAAGTGACCCTTATACGACTCTGTGAGAGAGGAAGAACAAATCTTCAGTGCTCGACTGACCAACACAGTGGATCTGTAGCTGAATTTTCAGTATAGTGCGTGAACGCTATAAACCTAAAGAAGAAAGAGCGGCTATGTGGTGCAGAAAGCTGCGATTCTAATGGAAATGTAAAGTTTTTTTCAAAGTAAAAGTGATTACACTTTAACTTCACGCGCTGTTTCATTCCGTGTTGATTTGCATATGCAAATCCAGCAACAATGAAGTCACAAGGCTCAAAATAACATAACGTGTCACTATGGCAGGAGTTTTCAAACTTTTTTAGCCGCCGACTCCGTTTGAAGGACACAAAGATTATAACTGATCTTAACCACACAATCTAAATCCAAAAACACACGCATCACACACGACATTTATTTGTTTATTTCTGCATTGTTAGATGATCTGCATTCAGTGTGTGTAATGAGAGGACTGGGGTTGTGCGTCACATTGCAAACGCTGCGTTCGTGGCGTCTTGTAAGCTCTAATGTGCAAGCTGTAATGGCGTCGTTTCTCACCTCGGGATGTTCGACGTGCGAAGTGGAAAAGGAAACATGGACGCCTCTACGTCAGAGTAAGCGTTACGCTCATAAAAATACTTTAACTGCACTTTTACAGTTACAGGCCTGAGTGTCTACTGGTTCTGTTCTACTGTAGTGAACTTTAAACAGAATTTGGGACTTAAATTGAAGTTCAGAAACGACAGAGGACAATAGCGAGTAGCTTAGCAACAAGCTAGCCAGCGGACAATAGCATGTAGCTTAGCAACAAGCTAGCTGGCTAACGTTAGCAATAACTCTAATGTTGATGATCATGTTCTCAAAGCAGTGATCATTACAGTCAGTGTTATAGATTTAACTCAGTGCTGTGTCTGTATATGAACTGATCTAAAGCCAGTACTGCTATAAACTCATTTAAAAGTAGAGAAGGGGAACTTTATATATTTTTATAACTTTATTAACATATATTTATTTTACACGTTAGCTTTTTCATCGCAACTACCTCAGCCCGATGCTGCACAGCACTGTACCGCACGTACAACCGCACATATCTGCACTTTATTCCACATTCAGTCCAGGCTTTGTTTTTCTGCCATCTAGCTTTTATAGCCTTTATATTATATTTTTATAAATATATTTTTATAAATAGTTGTTTTTTACAATGCAAGTAAATTGGAAAATCACTGGACAATCGTAAAAAAAAGCATTTCTCTGCACGTTGTGTGTGTGACCACTAGAATTAGAATTTGAACTTTACGCTGTTTGCGGCGTGAGCGGCCATGTTGATTTGACGTCGCTCTGTGAACGGGGGAGGGATGGCTAGTTGAGGAGGAGACGAGCTGAAATTTCAGGGGTGTTTTCGGTGGTTTTTAATCGGCTGTAGGCGGGGAATTACTCGCCTCGAATGCAGCGTGATCCGGTTGTAAGTGGACGGCGCTAGGTAGAGGTGTGAACGTGGTCTGATGTTTCTCCTTGTGATCCGATCACTTAAACCACATTCGGAAATGATTGATTTTTATTTTTCCACTAATTCTTCCCATCTGGTGTTTTATTATTTATTTATTATTATTTTGCTGTTGTTGTTTGTTTGCTTGCTTAATAATTGTTGTGTTTGCTGTTGTGTCTTTCGCTGCCTTGTTGGCCAGGTCACTCTTGTTAAAGAGATTTTATTTCGATGAGTTTTTATTCTGGTTAAATAACGGTTACTTACTTACTTACTAACGTTTGTAGTGTGAATGCGGGAGTGTCTGGAGGCGAGCAACTAAGGATCGTCTAATCAACCGCGTCTAATCGTTGCCCTAGCGCAGACGTGTCTGATTTGTCCTTTTTTTTTTTTTTTAAAGCACTGTCTATTATCACTATTATTACTTTCACAAATTTTGGATTTTTAGTCGATTTTTACTCGACGCCCGAGCAGCGCTGCTGGAGTTTAGATTATTAGATTATTGTGTTTTATCTACCTGAAAAACATGAACGTGCCATTTAAATATTTACATGTGTGTGAGCGTGTGAGCGCGAGCGTGGGAGTGTGTGAGTGTGAGACTCAGACCACTCGTTTGATTATCACGACAGCGTATTGGATGCGGCACTTCTGTGGTCTGATGTGGTATTGAATAAAGAGGAATTTTAAACTGTAGTTGTAATTATCGTTTTTAAACCTCAGGGCTACTCTGTAAACACCGGCTGGTGATAAACATCTCCTGCGACCCTCGAGGCTGAGAGCCTCTGCACTACGGTCATGTGAATATGCTACTAAAAGTTAACTGGCTCTCATTAGAGGGTTTTTTTTTTGGACAGGATGTTCCTGTAAGTTCCTACCCATTTCCTCCTTGGTGGTGTAGTCGTATTTGTAGAGCTTGAAGTCGTCTCCTCCTGCGACAAAGAAGTCTTTGTCAGGATGGAGGGAGGCGGAGTGAATGGAGGCCGGAGCGTCCACGGTCTTGATCAGGTCCAGGCTACAGACACAACGGACATCGTGAATGATCAGTTATAGGACAAATTATATATTTATATAAAAACATCCGCCATATTTAAAACTCATGCACACTCTGGAATATCATTAGAGGGAGAAAAAAAAAAATCACTTCTCTCTCCCTCTCTCGCTTTTTCCACGTAACATGCTACACATCATCACACGTGGCCTCCCATTAACTACAGATGCTCACTACATTACATGCAACGACTTCCTTACAGCACAGCGCTGTTTAATTCTGCATTCTGATTGGTCGGGAGGATTCAGTTTCTACAGTAGTAGAGCTGCTGCGAATCTCAGGTTTATAGATTATAAAACTTGCTCGTTTTAAGACGTTATCGTTTCTATAGTAATGGCTCATTCACAGGGACTTGTACGGCAGACGCTCCGCTAATAATAAACAGATATAAAGAACATAGGATCGTTGTTGTGGTGAGGAGATGTTTTTCCAACATTTATGGAAGGAGTCTCCAGTGTCAGAGGTCAGGTTTTCTTCAGGACAGAGGAGTTTACTTATTTTTTGTGGGTTCTCGGTAACATGACAAGCTGCGTTTTTTTATTGACTTTATTGACTTTAAGAGAGAGAATAAATAGAGGCTGATGAGGGAAAGATGGTTTCTAGCTGCTGTAACGTAAGTGAGAACAGGAACTAACTTGTATCACGGATGTTCCACAGCAATAAATGAAAACAAACAGATAAACGTTATTTAAACTGACAAGAATTTGCCAGAAAATTATACATGTTTATACAGACCTTTTTTTGTAGATCAAGACATCACGCATAATGGTTTAGGAATTTTTTTTTTTAGTATTAATTATTATTTTTTTTTTTTTAGAGTAAGAGTACAATAATAAAAGTACTTAGATCTTAGGTGAAGAGGACCAGGTCATTGTTGATTTTCTACGCGGTGTGTGCGAGAAAAGGAGCCACGATTTCACCGACAAGTGGCATTTGAAATGAGATTTTCTCAAATCTGTGCAAATCAGGTACAGCGCTGCAAAGCGACAAATCCAAACGAACGAATCCTCGGACTGATCTTATGGTGCGTGTGGTCCGACGTTTCTTCAGTTCCCCGCTCACGACTTTAGCTCCTACCTGCAGTCAGTTCCCATTAACTGTTTATCACACAAAACTGGAGGAAAAACTGCTAACCGTGGTTTCAGCTTATCCCGTCTACAGAGGTGTTATGGAGAAAAATAAAGCTTGGAAGGAAGTAGCACAGAGATCACTGGTGCCTCTGGTGAGAATATGTAGCTAATACACACCCAGAAGAGATGAACTACACGTGAGACGACTGACTCGTCACCCGCTAATGCGAACATTTTTTTGAAAATGTAAATATTATACAGATTCTGAGTAGGTTTTTAAAGAATGAAAGTTGAAAAGGAGTTTTAAAGAGTGAAATTCATCATCTTATGTTTTAAAAAGAAGCATATGATCATACTAATATGCTGATTTTAAACTATAGATAATCATATTATTTTTACGATACGGATCTCACCGCTTAAACCCTGTTCACATGGAATATTGCTTTAAGACCGCTCACGTGCAATGGCACAAGGGAAGCGTTACGCGCACACACACACACAAACACACACACACACACACACACACACACACGCACACTACATCAGTCACTCGCACTCCAACACCTGTTGTCTTTCATGCAAACTCGTGTTTGACAAGTAGCATGCGCTTTACAGGTCATCTGCCTTTGCGACCGCCGCATTTGGCTATTCGGAGCGAGCGAGTCATTTACGTTTGAGCTTTGTAGAAGGCGATGGTCCTTCCGTAGGTGATGACGAGGATCTCGCCGTCGGGGACGTACTCCATGCTGCCCACGGACGCCTCGAACGACAGCGTCTTCACCACCTCTCCCGTGTTTCTGTCCCAGAGACTGAACGAGACACAAGAGCAAATATTGACTCTCGGGGCGAGGAGGAGGCGTCACCCCTTTATTGACTTTGAGTCATAAGACTCAAACACTGCACTGTAAATATATACACTGTGTAGAGATGAAGGGACGTTACCGTATGGTTTTATCCTCCGCCGCAGAGAGGATCTGCTGGTCGCTGTTACACCACAGCGCTTTCTTAATGGCTGCAGTGTGGCCCGAGATCTCTCGCGGCTCTACGGGGGAAGCAAACGGTTTTGTTCACGACACACAAGGCTTGTTCATGTTTACACAAATATAATCGAGGTATTGACAATATCGTTTAGGATCTCTCTCTCTCACTCACTCACTCACTCTCTCACTCTCTCACTCACTCACTCTCTCACTCACTCACACTCTCTCTCTCTCACACTCTCACTCACTCACTCACTCACTCACTCACACTCTCTCTCTCTCACACTCTCTCTCTCTCACACTCTCTCTCTCTCACACTCTCTCTCTCTCACACTCTCTCTCACTCACTCACTCACTCACTCACTCACTCACACTCTCTCTCTCTCACTCACTCACTCACTCACTCACTCACTCACACTCTCTCTCTCATTCTCTCTCTCACTCACTCATTCTCTCTCTCTCTCTCTCTCAGAAAGCTGATTGGTTATTTTTCCGTACCTGCTTCCGGCTTGCTGAGGTCATAAATACGCAGCACTTTATCATTTCCTCCGGTCAAAAGGCAGTTACTGTCCTGTTCATATGCACACAAAAATAAAAACACGCAAAGGTTGACAACGTTAAGTAATGAAATAAAACACTCCGTGTCGCGCCGTTATAGTTAAATACAGGAAAATATTCAACAACTGGGCCACGTGACGAAGCGTAAAAGTTACCGCATTCGCAAGTGTTTTATTCCTTTTACACCAAATCAATATGCCAAAGATTATAATTTTTATCTCATCATTAACATTATCTGTAAATTGGTAGATCTGGCACCTCGTTGTAGCTCTATTAAATTATTTCCGCTCAAAGTGTTCATCCATTTTTCTCCCACGGTTGAAAAAACAAACAAATAAACAAACAAAACAAACCAGAAAGTGTTGTTTTGGAGTATTAGCTAGACTGTAATAAATCTAGCTAGCTGATGTTAGCTATACAATTGTCTAATGTTTACTACACTCACTGTCCACTTTATTAGGAACATCTGCACATTCATGCAGGTATCTAATCAGCCAATCATGTGGCAGCAGCTCAATGCATAAAATCATGCAGATGCAGGTCAAGAGCTTCAGTTAATGTTCACATCAAACATCCGAATGAAGAAAAAGTGTGATCTCTGTGACTTTGACTGTGGTATTGATGTTGGTGTCAATTGGGCTGGTTTGAGTTTTTCCAGAAACTGCTGATCTCCTGAGCTTTTCACACACGACAGTCTCTAGAGTTTACAGTGAATGGTGCGAAAAACAAAAACACTGAGTGAGCAACAGTTCTGTAGAGTTGATAAGAGAGGGTCAGGGGAAAATGGCGTTTAGTAACTCATATAATCACTCTTTACAACCGTGCTGAGCCAATCATGTGGATTTGTGGCTTTACTAATTTGCATAAAGTTTAGAAAAATCTGAACTCGCACGTTACTTTGTTGCTGAAGTCGTGGCGTATGTAGGAAATAAACGTTCGCTTGTTGCTTTGTTGCTCGCTCGTGTGAACACAGGATAATGTGTGATGGAGGAAAGGGGGCGGAGCTTCCTGTGGATCAGTTCGTGGCGGCGAGATCAATCGTTCCAGATTCATACGTCGACACGTCGCTCTGGGATAACGCATACTAGCGTACTCCGATGTTAATTCCATCAGCTCCTACGCAAAATGCGCTAAGACTGGCAGGTCTGATACAAACTTTTCAATAAATTTTTTGGTTTTGTCTCTATCTGATCCCTCGCTCACACCCCACTCGCTGAAGATCTCTGCTGTAGAGTGTCCTATTTATTATTTCAGGATTTAAAGACGCACGTTTTGGTGAATCCTTTATCCAAGTGCTGGATATCGTAATAAATTACGTCACAAAACAATTCTCTGAGATTGTGTGGTATCATTTTATAAATTTATTTTTCTGGAAGCAGTGAATGCTGCGTTGGGTTTAAATGTTTGTTAAAAATTTTTTTATTTCTTTCCTCTTTGTTTCGGTGTTATTTTTGTAAACAGTAAAGAAAGTATCAGTAAAGTTGTGATACTCTACTGTAATACGATATTTTGATAGCCCTAGCGCAGTCTATTACCCAGAAACCCTTGCGGTTTCCAGCCAGGACCAATCATACTAGGGGATATCGTTGTCAGCAGATTCTAATGCGTTTGATTACTTAACTCCACATACGGTATAATCTCCACCTACGCCAGCGCTCCCTCGTGCTTTACAAGCACATCTGCCTCCACCAAGTTAAGCCCCGCCCACAGCAGCAGGGTTTGACTGACAGGGTTACCTCGGCGACGGGGAAAATGCAAAGCAGTGTTTTTTTGCTCGAGCGTGAGGATGAGAAAGTGCAGCGTAATACATTATCTCAGTAGAAGGATCATTATTATTAATATTTTTTTAAATGTGGCAGCTCCAGAGAGAACACGCACAGCCTCGTACGTCGCCGTGCAAAAAATAAACAGATGCAAATAGACGTTTTGCAACGTAATTTGAATGCCTTCGTGTAAGCACGCTCATAAGGGAAACTTTTAGAGATTATAGATCGTTCGTATGAGTCATGAGAAAGTGAGTTTCATCCGACATCTAAAAAAAAAAAAAAAGAAAAGAAAAGAAAAGAAAAAAAGAAAAAGAAAAAACGACACCTGGCCAGGTGTGACACAGGTGCACACTCGGTCACCAGAATGTTGACTCACAGGTAGAGAGAGCTCATGTTTCTGTAATTTCTTGCTTTTTGAAATGAACATATTTACAGTGATGCGAATCTAAAGAGAATTCTGGATTGTGATTGGTCAGAATCAGAAGGTGTTGATTAATTTCCTGTAACAGAAGCTCAGACAGTAGTGCAGCTTTATATTCATTACATTCAAGCGCTCCTTCTAATACGTTATCGTACTGCTGTGGTGTAAGAGGAATAAAACACTTCAGGACATGCTTACATCATTACAGGAAATTAATCGTTAAATCCTTGATTCATGATCGCACCACGCCATCGTTGATTATTTTACCATAACGGCACTACACACATGGTGTTTCACTTTGCGATGCATATTCCACGGCACAAAAACAAACAAACAAAACAAAACAAAAACAAATCAAGGCAACACCCATGTACAGGTTCTTCCTAAAATAGAGAACCACAAGGTGCAGGAGCGGTTGTTTCCTCCTGTTGAAATCAGACGTGTGCGCGCTGAAGTGTTCTCACCTGCGTGAAGTTAACAGATTTGACAATGTGCTTGTGCGCCAGGGTGAGGACCTCGTCTCCCGTGACTGCGTCCCACACCTTTCTGCAACATAAAACAAACTTCCTTTAATGCTAAATTAAAAGTGAAATGCTCCTTTAAATTCAAAACATTCCTTATTTATCAAACTGATACGAACGGATTTAGTCGTAAATCGTTCGTACGAGCGTTTAGTATTTGTGAAAATCCTATAAATTCGTTCCTATAAATCCTATAAAGAAACGTTCGTATCCTACTCGAGCTCCTTAGCGTGTGTAAATTTATCCGTAAGAACACTAACTGACGTAAACCTCGACTTGATCGACTTCACATCATATAATCTGCATTTATTACTGCACTTTTATATCTGGAATATACTGTGGAGTTTAAATTGCTTATTTTTATTTAAGTTTTCAGCGTTCAGCAGATGCTTTTATCCACAGTGACTTATAGAGGAGCTTATAGCTAGTTCACTAGTTCTGCAGGGAGTAAAAGCACTGACTTTTTTTTTGGAAAACCAGGCTTTCAATATTATTAGCATTAATTAAAGATTATTTAAAAAATAATAATAAATTAAATTAAGACAAATAAAACTAATCATTCAGTTATGATAAAAGAAATGGAGGCGTTTAAATGGAGGACTGGACGAGAAACGTCTAATAATAATAATAAGATTTAGTGCTCGCTTATTATTATTATTTTATTATATATATATATATATATATATATATATATATATATATATATATATATATATATATATATATATATATATATTATGAAATATTTTTATTGGTATAGAAGTGAGTCAAAATAACTTCCAAATACTGTGTTTCAGCCTTTACCCTGATTGTTCATTTCATGTCCCAGCTCTCTGTGCTCTTGACCTTTTATGGAGTTTTGTGGGCGTCACTACATGCAAATGAGCTGTGTCAGAAACGCACTTTGCGCTTTACAATTTTGAAGAAAATCAGCGTTTCCACTGAAACGTTTGTAAATCCAGCAGTTTGGTTTTGGCTTACGTGAAAACATCTACACGCAACTTTACTAAAAGATACTGATGTCTAAACAACGAGACTCTGGCTCTCAGGTGGGTTTTTTTCCATCGTATTTCATCAGAACGTTTACAGAACGCGATTATTCATGACTGAATCTGTAGCAGACTCGGATCTTGACCTAACAGGTGATAAACAAACTCGAGTGTTTAAAACCCGATTCAGACAAACTGATCGATTTGTTAAACAAATGCAACATCCAGCGCAACAGGAGTTCTGCAGTGAGTGTGAGGTAAAATAACCCGAATGGAGGAGATTTTGTTTGAAGAAGCGCACCAATAAACTTATCCTCATGAGATTAAACTTCCTTTATCGAGTCCTAAATTACCCACAATGCTGTTCTGCTCATAGCGGTGCAGTGGGATTAAGAACTCGCTTCATCTCTAACTAAAGACAGCGATGCGGCGGAGCTTTAGCGCTTCAGTCTGTTCGGCTATCTCACACTCTGCTCATAATGATCAGCTTCTACAGCTTCAACTTTAATTCTAACATCGCCGTTATCGCGTAGATCTCTAACTAACGGGACAAATATATGCGTCGTATAGCTGCATTGCATTCTGGGACGTTTCCACGACTTCTGTGCTGATTTCTGATTAAGCTGATCGCTAGGAAAATGGTGAGAGACGTCAAGAAAATGTTTGAGACTATTTAAATTTTTTCTTCTATTAAACTGTAATTGTAACTGCGCTAGATTTAACAACATCCTCCAGAATCAGAAACACCTCAGAAATATTTCAATAAATAAAAAAAATGCATTTAATGTTGTAGAGTGTGGAGTGTTTCCTTACGCAGAGAAATCGGCAGCCGCGGTAGCTGCCTTCGTGGCTTCTTTATTTAAAGTGGCGCCCCAAACAGCACCTTTGTGACCCAAGAACGTCCCGATCCAGTCCCCTGTGTCTCCCTGGCGCAACATTGGTTTACCATCTGCCCATGAGGAAGGAAAACAGAGGAGGTTACGTCATACTAAAAACACCGTCACAGCATGCAGTCATCAATGTGCTGTTGCGATTTGCATAAATCTGCATAAATTTGCATACAGGTGTCACGGTGCTAAGCAGGTCGCCTAAAATAACAACAACTTGATAAATACTGACAGCGTGAAGATGGTTTTAGCCTCGTCACGCTCCACGAGATCGCAATAAAATCGAACTCTATAGCAAACTGCGTGACAACGTTTGTTCTTCATGAAGATCCTTTAACTATAAATCTACGATAAAAGGTAACGACTGCGCTCTCACGTCATCAATCAGTGCGGAAAATGGTTTCGCATAAAAAAAAATTAAAAAAAAAAAAAACACACAAATGTTATTAATGTAATAGTTTTTTTTTTTCATGTCCATTAACGAGGTTTTTTTTTTTTACGTTTCTCCATCACCGCTACCGTATTTCGTAGCTATATGGCGAGTTTGCCGTCCTCCTATTGGTGGATTTTAGACGAACGCCGTAGACTCAGTCACGCATTAGTTCGGATTTTAACCAGGAATTCATCACACTGAAAAAAACCAAGATGGTCGTCAGCCATCATATTTTCACGACAGAACTAAATTCAGCCAAAGAATTCTGTAACGATGTGCGATTTTTGTGTTTGACAGAAGAAAACATCTGTCTAAGACCGAAGAGATTCTTCTTTCTTAGCGTTTCCTTTCATTTTTCAGATTCTTAAACTTCTGATAGTCAAACCGTGACATCGCAATAAAATCTCGTCCGAACTTTCTAACAGACTGCGTGATAACGCGCATTATCCATGAAGATCCTCTGACGGTAGACCTACGATTCAATTACGTTCTTGCGTGTTTACGTCATCGTCTTGCGTAAAAACACAAATGAGCAAGTTTCTGCATCATTGCGCCGGTATTTCGTAGCTGGCTTTGAGTTTGCCGTCCTCCTATCGGTAGATTTTAGATGAGTGTCGCAATCGTAATCGTAGTCGTAGCAGCTCTCCGGTTGAGATTTTAACCAGAAATTCCTCACACGGACTGAACGAAGATGTTCGCTCGCCATCTTGGGTCGTCATGGCAACAACATGACGACCCGTTATGTCTCGGAAGTCCACCGATTTCGACGCACGACAAGAATTCTTTTACGATTTTTGTGTTCGACAAGAAAGTCACGTCTCAAAACCATCTTCCTACCAACGAAGAGGTTCTTCTTGCTTAAGCGTTTGCTTTCATTTTTCAGCTCGAGCTTGTGTTTTTAAACGTTCGTTACTGCGAAACCGTGATATTTTTTGTCTCACTGTACGAGATCTCGATAAAAATCTCTGTCACAGAGACTGCGCAATAACACGTGATCCTATCGGTGGGTTTTAGACGACCGTCATTGTCGTAGTCGAGTTCTCAGGTTGAGATTTTAACAAGAAATTCCTCACACCGACTGAACGAAGATGTTCGTCGGCCATCTTAGGTCGTGATGGCAACAACATGACGACTCGTTACGTGTCCGAATCCCTTCGATTTCGACTCTTGTGACTCTTGTTTCTTGTGTTGGACGAAAGATTTCCTATGAAGTCACATCTCAGAAAACATGAAGAGGTTCTTCTGAAGAGTTTCCTTTCATTTTTTTCCAGCTCAGGTTTGTGTTTTTAAAGAGAGTGATACTGTGATGTGAAAAGTTTGATGTTGTTGTTTTTTTCCCAGACTAGGTGATGATACAGTGACCATCTGACATTAATAAAGAAGAAGAGCTCATTCAGACCCACCTTTACAAGCACTGATGAGAAAATAGCCATAAGGAGTGATTCCACTGAAGGCCAGATCCACAACAGGCCTGGTGTGACCGGAGCATGTGAGAGGAGTCTGCCTCATAGCCATTTCTCCAGAGTAAACCTTGGGGATAAACCGGAAATGAAGGGAAAAAGAAGAAAATGAGGTTAGAAAGCTACAGAGAGAGAGAGAGAGAGAGAGAGAGAGAGACTGGGCCTGATGAGGATGCGTCTGGTCAGGACATTAGGAGCAAATTATTATTTTAAACAAGTCAAAAATATCCAAAACATTCACAAGGGCATCTGTGCTTTTGTGAATTTTGTAAAATAATCACAAAAATCCTCGCTAAGCTAGATAATAACACGTTAAGCTAATATTAGCTTAACATCCAGGCTAGTAACACAACGAGGCACCTAGCATTAGCATTAGCATTAGAGCACCTGTCCACGCAGACAGCAACGTAAACAACACGACAACGGTTTCTCCAGGCAGGACAGAGCACTAAAGGTGGATTTCCTGACGCGGAGAGCTTAACGAAGAGCCGCGCACCCAGTGCAAAGTGCTGTGCCACCGGCTGCAGCTACACCGGAACAGCGCTGCCCACTGTTTCACACGGGGAAAATCGCTAATGCTAATGCTAACGCTAATACTCATACAGTCGCTAGAGGGCGCCATGGACTAATTTGCATATTCATTGGAGCGTCAAGCTCATTTGCATATAACGAATTTTTTTTTTCTGAAGGTTTTTTTTTCCCTAATAGGCATTGTAACTTTTTTCTTATAGGAAAATAAATCTCTGGTTACTGCACCACAACGTAACTATTTACGTATAAAATTCTTACAAAAAAAAAAGAACAACTAGGACGTGTTTGGGTGGGTGGGACAAACAATTCTGATCAGTGATTGGTCATCGGTAACAATGGTCATCAGTGATTGGTCGTTTCGAAAATGAATGATCAGTGATTGGTTGTTGGGGTTACACTCTAGTGGTGAGTCGAGTGAAGCTGGTCTCTCAGCTTGAATAACCATAATGTCTGCTCAAAATGGCGCCAAATTTGTGTCTAGTCTCTTTTTTTCTTAAATAAAGTCACTAAATCAGTCTAAAAACTCGCCAAATGTAGCGACAAAGTCAGTAAGAAGCCTCGAGCCGAGCCACCAACCGGTTGCTAAGAGAAATTATGGGCTGGATTCCAAACCGCCGCGTATTTCCTGTACAAGTGCACTTACGTGACGTAACGGGTTCTGCACCCTACCTAGTGCACTCCGTGAATAACAGGGAGTTATTCGGGACGGAGCCACGGAATGGTTCATAAAATGATGTCCGAGTTGAAACAAAACACTGGAATAACAGTGCCGGTTTTTCAGATCCTCTTTAATGTGTAAAAATAATATTTTTTTTATGTATTTATAATCATTTATATTCAGGGTGTCATGTCTAAATGACGAGTTTAAAAAATACTGTATTTATTTAGAAGATTAAATCATTAAAGTAGAACATCTTACAACATTCACAAGAATAAACACGTAATAAATTTAGTATTTGTTTATTGTTGTGAATGTTGTAAGATGTTATACTTTAATGGTACATAAACATAACTACATAACAACAACAAAAAAGGTTCTGAATCTCTTATTCTGAAAAATGCAAAGAGAAGAATACTTTCCAAAACTAATGATCATACAATAAAGTCTGTCCATAAACAAGTAGGACACACATTACATTTATTCATTCTTTCTATTCGGACATTTTACATTTTGATCCTCATATAAAAATATCAATACCGTCTGCTTGTTGTTGTTTTTTTTAATGAAACAGAATCTGAGAAATAAAATACTGTAGGGTGTGATATTTGATGAAGTACAGAATAGGAACTACTGCCCCTTTGTTTCACACACACACACACACACACACACATAGAGGGAGAGAGAGAGAGAGAACAGTAATTATTCATTCATTCATCATCAGTAAGCACTTTATCCCGGTCAGGGTTGAGGATGGATGTGGAGTCTGTCCCGGGAATACTGCGAGCATAAGCGGGAATACACACCTGGAACAGGACACAAACACAGTACAGTCTTTAGGCCTATCTGCAAAATCTCACTTGCAAATTTCTGCTTTTCCTTCACACAAAAGCCTTCTGAGAGTATCAGTATCGAGAGTCTAGTCTTGTGTCGCTTGGTATTGTATCGACAAGTAGATCAGTGAGAGATATTAACCATGAGGAATAAGTGCTTTGCCTTGTCCTGAACTTTTTAAAATTCCTTATTAAACATCTTCATCATTGTTGTGCACACCAACAATATCCAAGCAGCATACTTTAGCAAGGAGAGAAAGAAGAAAAACATTCCAATACAAATAATAAATATATATAGTATCAAATATAATAAACTATAATAAAAATAAATTGAGCTTCAGGGGAGTTAATAAAGGTATATCACAAGTAATTGAGAGTCTTAAGGCACTCCTCTTTTTCGTTTTTTTAAAAGAATTAAAGGAAAATTTTCAAGTGCTTTTTTTAAATGCCACAAAGCTTTCAGCAACTTTAACAAATCTACATTTGTGCATGTAAAATTTACCCACAATCATACTATTATATTACACAAACATCCAACCCCTTTATATTGTATAACAATAACCTTCCAGACTTCACAAAGTGGTACTGAAGAACCAGGTAACTCATGCACCACTCATGCACTGTGTCCCAGAAGAGCTTAACAACATCACAAGTGTAGAAAAGATGTTCGATATCTTTCTTTCTTTTTTTGGACAGAATGTACATACATGCCCATACTATGCAAATGCAACCTTACTGTGAAAAATTCAGCTTTGCCCAGAACTGATGCAAAAGCGGATGAGTCACAGAGGTCCCAGCATGCACTGCGCGCTCTTCCTCCAGAGGGGCGGGAGGAGAGGAGAGGAGAAGGCGTAGCCGAGCTGCATTAACACTTAACCCGCTTTAAATTCCGCTCCTCAGGGCGACGCAGCGCATTCACGGAACCTGCTGCAGCAGCGCTTCAACCGACCTTAACTCTTTCTTTCTTGACTTTGCAAGTGTCGAGGGTTTCCTTTGTTTCTTCCCCACGCATTTCTAACCCATGGCGAACTACATCCACGTCCCTGACGGTGCGCCTGTCGTGCCCAAGCTGGACGTGACGGTGGACGAGCAGGACTACAGACCCGGAGCGCTGCAGCTCATCAAGGCGCTCAGACCTCACTGGAAACCGACTGAGGTCAAAATGAAGGTAACAGTCTCCCTGTGCAGGTTCTCTCACACCTTATGCACGCCTTATGTCGTGTTTATAACGCGTAATAACAGGCGAAATAAATGCCCGATTGGCCGCCGAGCGCGCAGGCTGGAAGTGTCCAGGCGCAGCTGCGTCACCGCGCGCGACACGCAGCCATCCGGGATTTCCGCCTTTCAGGATATTTCAGGATATTTCAGGATAGTGTGTATCTCCTGCTGTAGGAGGCTCAGGGACGCAGTTGGAGTGGTGATTGGAGGGATGAGTGTGGGTGGGGGAGCGCCAGAGGGCGGTTAGTCTTCCTTCACGTGTCACCAGAAGAAAAAAAAATCATCTTTCTAAATTCCGACATTTCATTCAAAAGGTATTTCTCCACTTTATAAACTGTTAATCCCTCTCAAATACACGTCTAAATGATCTGCACACGTGACCCTTCATCACACACACGCAGTTGAAGCTGGATGATGGGGATTTCCCTGAGAGGATTATATATTCAGTGTTGCGGCTGCGTCCGACTTCCGCGAAAAAACAAATAAAGCAGTAAAAACAAAACGCCACACTTCAAGACAAGAGCCTACACCTGAGCAGGTTCAGTTTTAGAACAGCAGGTGCTGAGATACTGCTGATAACGCCTTCAGAAATGGAAATGTTTTATGCAATAGGCGTAAATGTGCATCCTCAGGCCTAACAGAACCATAAATCTAGTCTTTCAGTGGTGGACCCACTCTCAAAAGAGAAGCTTTTACAGGAAAGATTGTTGTCTAGAGCTAAACTGTCTAAACTGCTGATCAGAAGGTTGTGAGTTTGAATCCCTGCACCGCCGAGCTGCCACTGCTGGACCACGGAGCAAGAACCGTAACCTTCAGGCTCAGCTCAACGCGTTAAAGCATCTGTCACATGAATACATATAAATAATAAATAAATACCAGTTTAGTTTTAAGAAAACACTTTGCACAGGTATGAATTTGTTTTGTCATTTTTCACTGTAAAATGTAACGTAAATTTAACAACCTACATTCTGCAAAATTCCTCGGTCATGGTTATCTGTGATTAGTCATTGGGAATAAAGGTGATCTGTAATTTGGTCATTGGGAATAATGGTGTTCTATGATTGGTCATTAGGAATAAAGGTGATCTTTAATTTGGTCTTTGGGAATAAAGGTGATCTATGATTGGTCATTAGGAATAAAGGTGATCTGTAATTTGGTCTTTGGGAATAAAGGTGATCTGTAATTTGGTCATTGGGAATAAAGGTGATTTGTAATTTGGTCAATGGGAGTAATGGTGATCTGTAATTTGGTCATTGGGAGTAATAGTGATCTCTAAGTGGTGATTGGGAGTAATGGTGATTTGTAATTTGGTCATTGGGAGTAATGGTGATCTGTAATTTGGTCATTGGGAGTAATGGTGATCTGTATTTTGGTCATTGGGAGTAATGGTGATTTGTAGTTTGGTCATTGGGAGTAATGGTGATTTGTAGTTTGGTCATTGGGAGTAATGGTGATCTGTAATTTGGTCATTGGGAGTAATGGTGATCTGTAATTTGGTCATTGGGAGTAATGGTGATTTGTAATTTGGTCATTGGGAGTAATGGTGATCTGTAGTTTGGTCATTGGGAATAAAGGTGATTTGTAATTTGGTCATTGGGAGTAATGGTGATTTGTAATTTGGTCATTGGGAGTAATGGTGATTTGTAATTTGGTCATTGGGAGTAATGGTGATCTGTAGTTTGGTCATTGGGAGTAATGGTGATCTGTAGTTTGGTCATTGGGAGTAATGGTGATTTGTAATTTGGTCATTGGGAGTAATGGTGATTTGTAGTTTGGTCAATGGGAATAAAGGTGATTTGTAATTAGGTCATTGGGAATAAAGGTGATTTGTAATTTGGTCATTGGGAATAAAGGTGATTTGTAATTTGGTCATTGGGAATAAAGGTGATTTGTAATTTGGTCATTGGGAATAAAGGTGATCTGTAATAGGACATTGAGAACAATCGTGACCAGTGATTGGTTGTTGGCTTTACACACTGGATGTGAGTCGAGGAAACCTGCTCTCTCACATCGTAAAACCAGCAGCTGTGATGTGACCTAGAGAGCCACATCAAGTCCAGGAAAGTCGTTAATGTGAAAATGGCACTAGATTCATCTCTAGTTTTTTTTTCCTTCTTAAATAAAGTCACTAAATGGTTCTAAAAGCCACCAGATCTAGCTACAAAGTTTGTGGGATTGTCTTTATATTTAATTATACAGTGTGTCACATTCGTTAGAATAATTGGTTAACTTTCTTGTGTAGTTGGATTTTCGGCTTCTTGAAGAGTTTTTATAGCTCGAACACTGACTCTACACCCACCATGCATGTGGTACCTGGATATCCATTTTTCTCAAAGCAGGCGCTACGTTAACATCGTGCGCTAAACAGACTTAATGCATCAAATGATTACCTCGCAAGAACAGTCTCCATGGAAACAAACGTCAAATTTCAAAGCACAAAACATCTGGCTTGAACTTTTTGAGACATTCCACATTTCATTTTTAGCATTAATAGACATTATTTCAGTTTCCCCACACAAAATTTACATGAAGTATGCTGCGTGACATTCAGCTCAAGGCTTTTGGAGCTGCTTCGACAGTATGAATGCTGACGGCGGCCATTTGTAGGCTAAAAAAAGTGTTCAAATTTGTACCAAAATCACAGTCACTAATCGTCACCGATCCACCAATAGGACACTGGTGGTTTTATATATATATATATATATATATATATATATATATATATATATATATATGTATATATATGTATATATATATATATATGTGTGTGTGTGTGTGTGTGTATATATATATATATATATATATATATATATATATATATATATATATGTATATATATATGTGTGTGTGTGTGTGTGTGTGTGTATATATATATATATATATATATATATATATATATATAAAACAAATAGATGTCAGAGTCACGTTGTGGACTCAGAAGAGGAGACACGTGTGGAGTCGTGGCTGTAAAATTGTGCTTGATGTGCATGAGTGTGGCTGAAATAACTCGTCACGCGAAGCTGCTTTGAAAAGCTACATTGGTTAACATAGGATCTTGTTGCAGGAGGTGAAGAAGCGTCATATTTTCCACTCAGGGTTTAAAATGACCTCAGGGATTGTGTTCACTTTACGGCACATAAATGACCCATGCAGAGCGCCGGACACTTTCATGTACTGCAGGATCATCTCCGGGGAATCTTTATTGCACAATCCGAGCACATAAAATTAACTAATATTTCACAGACTGCCATTGTTTTATTGGCGTTATTGTATCTTCATTATGCATCGTTTAGCAAGATACGACACACTGAATGTTTATTACGTACACAAACATCAGACAGAGTGACATTCACTGTGACCTGCACATCATGACTTTTCTATAACAGCAGCTCTGACAATAGTGTAGCTGCAAATCATGAGTTTTTTATTTTTAATACGCTTGTTCAAATACAATATCGTTTCTATAGTAACAGCTCATTCAAAGGGACTTGTACGACGGGCGTGAGACATAAACGAATTTAAGAAAGAAGCATGTTCGCGTTGCCGTGGCGAAGTTTTCTGTAAGGAGAGTGTGTTTATGTAAACAGTGATGGAAGGAGTCTTTAGCGTCAGCGTTCTGTAACGGTCAGAGTTAAAGCTGTAACGTTAAGTCTTCCGACATCTACAGGACAGAGGAGTTTACACTTTTCAGTTTTGTGGTAACACAACAAGTTTTTTTTTTCACTTCAAGAGAGAGAGAGAGAGAGAGAGAGAGAGAGAGAGGGAAAGGAACAATGGTTTCTAGCTGCTATAACATAAGCGAGAACAGGAACTAAATTGTTAAATGTAACTTTAAATGAATAGAAAAACGTGACATGTTTAGTAATAGCTTAAAAATAGGTTAATAGTAAAAATCACTGGCAGGTTGCTGTGGTGTAAAAGCAATAAAACACTTGTGTGGGTTATTTTGCTGTAACGCCATGCCCAGTCGTGCGTTACTCCTTACTGAATTTGCACTGCGTTCCATGTCAGTGATTGTGCAAGAGTTAAAAATAAAATAAAAACATAACATTAACATAATGAAGCATCACTGTGAAAGGCGAAGTCTGGTCTAATGAATCACCGTCGTTTAGATATTTTTGTCTGGACCTTTAATTCGGATGTCGTTTTATAGTGAAAAATCACTTTAATAATAACTGCGTAACATAATAATAAGAGGAAATAGATATTGTATGAGAAAAAAAAGCTTTGTTAACTGTTACTAGTGTTTAAGTGTTCCAGTGTTTGTGGAATAAACAGTGTTTTTAATTTAGAAACAACACTAAATGCACAAAAACTTTATATATAAATATAAATAAAATATCTATTATATAATTGTAATCATATAATATATACAATATATAATCTACTATAATAATATACTATTTATTTATTTATTTAAAGTCTGTTATTTGGTGCGTTTAGAGATTTTAGTGATGAAAAATAAAATTAATAAAAAATGCAAAAAAAATACATTTTAAAATAAAATAAAATAAATTACAATTTTAAAGAAAAGGACTTGTGATACAGAAGCAACAAGAAATGCACAAAAATACAATATTTTAAATAGATTTATATAAACGTATTCGGTATATCCAGCATAAGAACAGATTATAATATATCCCTTTACTGGAAACAGTTTATTTTTGTGTGTTTACTTTTTTCTGGGGAATGTCATATGATCACAGCTGAGCGCTACTTCTCATTTTTGTCGAGCTGACACTCTAACACACAACCTTTTAGTTAATTCCCTATTTCTTTGACCTGATGAAGTGGTGATCTGATCCTAACGAATCATTCTATAGCTGGTTTATTACTACATGATGCGAGCAGACTGAGCTGAGAACTCCTGAAACTCGTGACGAGGGACGTTCACGTACTGCGTGTGACCCAGCTTATTTCCCTTTTATTTGGAAGACAAACGTGGGTCGGGGCGAGAGTTCATTGTGTGTGTGTGTGTGTGTGTGTGTGTGTGTGTGGTGATTCTGAAAAGACACAGAAACTCAAACCAGCCACTCGAGTTCAGTTCAGCTCTGCTTTTTACAGCTCAGGTTTCCGCTGGTTTTATTGTGCTGACTTCTAGAGCGCTATGGAGACCGGACACGACGCTCTTCAGCCGCGTTCTAGCCGAACAGGTTTGAGTCTTGGTTTCGCCCTGGTTACTTTTTCCTCTGGGGTGTATTAAATAAGCTCCAGGGTCTCGGTCATGGCTGGACTCAAACAGACGCTGAGAAGATCTTTAAACCACGTTCACACACATGACATGCATACATTGAGGTGGTGTTTATACCTAGCAAGGACATATAGCAAAAAAATAATAAGTAAACCTGAACCAGTCTACAAAATGTTAAAAAAAAAAAAAAGAGAGATCTGTTACTCAGTTATTTCTCTTGAGTTACTCAGTTATTTCTCTTATTTCTACTCAGTTATTTCTCTTATTTCTACTCAGTTATTTCTCTTAAGCATAAAGTCATGTTTTGTTCCCAAACACCAGGGAATGTCCTGTTTCCCAGTGGAAGTTAAGGAGGCGGCGACATCACATGCTCGTGTATCCAATGTGCACGGGGGGCGTAGCTGTAACACGTCGGGCTGTTTTTTTTTTTTTTCCTTCGACGATGAAGCAAAATGGGGCGCTCAGTCAGCACATGCCAAACCCTTGTACAAAAATAAAATTCCTATCATTCCTCTTGCCTTCGCAGAATCTCCTGATAGTGCACATGTTTAGGGATCGGAATTTTCCAGATCCACTTTAGACCAGGGGACAATGAGGATCTGTATGTATGACTCTATGACTAACACTATGCGCCTCTTTTGTACCAAAGATGGAGTTAATGACGCGATTTCAGGAGCAAATACAACAGTGAGGGTGGAGTGACACAACAAATGACATGAATAGATAATGAGATCCCGCTTTCCTCCTCGTTAATGGCAGTGCCGCTGTACAGAAACACTGGTCACAGATTACACAGTAACATTGTGTGTTTTTTTTTTTTTTTTTGTCAGCAAAGCCAAATTTTAAGTGAAACAAACTGTTCATTCACGCACACACACACACACACAACAGTCAGCTCGGTTTGGTAGTGTGAAACCACAGAGCCGTCCAAACCAAGCCGTGCATTATAACTGCACATGCGTCTTTACCCATAAACTGCTGTACATTTCTGTTTTTTAAACCCTAATCCTCATTTACATTTATTCAGACACCAGCAGTTAAAACATCACACGCAGTGAAATGACTTTCAGTACAGACAATTAACCAGGGGCTAAAGTTTAACACTATAATTGTTTTTTGTTTTTTTTTTTTTGACCTTCAACACTTTGCTTCCTGGAACATATTCAAATATCCTTTGCACAGAAGAAATAACATCGTTACAGATTAACAAAAAAAAACACTTCATGGATCTGGTGGTTATTAAAAAAAGCTTGTTTGTCACTTTTAGATGCCAAGAAAAGAAGAGAAAAGGAGAAGTGTTGTGGTGAGACTGAAAGTCGCAGTGCAGAATCAGTAAAACGTGAAAAAGTGAAACTAGCAGGAACGATGCCAGGGCTGGCGCGGAATTCTCTCAGTCCTCATAACTTTATTATCGACGTGGATTAAGTTTAGTGTCTTATAGTTCGTCTTGTTAGGATTATGCGAGGTCTGTATGCGATTTAGTGCAGTGTGGATAAATCCACAAATTTCAATTGTGTTATTTTTTATTTAAAACAAATTCCTCCATTAAATTCCCTATTTGCACAGATTTGTTTTACGTTATATTACGAAACAAGCACAAATGCTAAACGGTGTCAGTTACAGCCATTCTCATTTATAATGCCGCATTTAAGCTGATTATTTGTCGAATCATTCATATGCATATGAATATTCAGCTACTACAGTATGTTTTTTGCAGTCATAAATTGTCTGTATATATTAGTGGCTATCTGTATCTGTATCTGTCACAGATACAGGAGTGGGCGTGGCCTAAACCTGAACGTTTTTCTTCTTTAATTAAACATGAACTCTTTCACTACCTAATCCCCGGAAAACACTAGAAAAAACCCTCAGATGTAGAAATGTCCGCAGTGTCAGCGTGGTGTGTGAATTCTTTGGTTTCTTTATATGCTTCATTATAACTATGACCTTCATAAGTCATAGTTATAATAACCTATAAACTACGAACACATTCGTATCATGTTATAATGCATTCCTAAGGCATTATACACACTGCTATAATTATTTATGAAAATGCACTACACTACACTCTGCCAAATGATGTGACTTTATAGCTAGCTTTATTATGCGTCATGAATCGATAACACAATATGTTATAAGTGCTGTTCATAACACGTTATAACACCACTACCAAAGAAAACGAGCACCTCTGTATAGTCCCTTATGAGACCTGTTTTATTACTGTTCTTGCACCTGAGAGATAATCAGGAAGTCATACTACAAACTTTACCACGTCTTGTCAAGAATTTTTACCAAGACCCTGTCGCTGTTTCTACGACTAAATATAACGCACTGATAAACTAGGTTTTATATTTGATATAGGTGGCATACTGCGTCATAAACACTTATATATGCTTATAATGCATTGCTAAGAAATGTATAAATTCATTATAAACATTACTAAAACTGGAATGCCTTGTCATAAATAATTATAGTGGTAATGAATATAAAATGCTGTATGAATGTATTATAACAGGGTATGAATGTATTCATAGGTTAATACAGTATATGTATGACCTTCATAGCAAGTGTTACCATTGTATGTATATATTAACGGGAGGGAAAAGTAAATACACTATCTGTATGTGTATTCGGATTTAAACCCAGAGTGGGCGTGGCCTCGGCTTTGCCCTAATTCCTGGAAAACTTGTGGAAAACCTCTGGAAAAACTCCAGATGTAGAAATGTCAGCATGGTGTGTGTAGTGTGCTAGATAGTGTGGTAACACTTTCATAGTTATAAAAAACCATTCACATTCTTATCCTGTTAGAATCCGTTCATAATGCATTACCTATGTCGCTATAATTATTTAAGAAATTGCTCTATACTTTATAGCTAGCTTTATTATGCATTATGAATTGCTAACATGATGCATTATAAGCAGTGTTTATAACATGTCTCCAAACAAAAAAATAGTAGTGCAGTAGTATAGTGCATCATGAGATCTGTATTTTTGTTGTTGTTGTTGTTTTTATATATTCAACAGATGAATTGTATCAGAGATTCTTTTTTAGGAAATCAAATCATAAAGCTTTACAACTTCTGAACGAACTTGGTATTGGTGTTATAAACACTGCTTATAATGCAATCTATTAACAATTTATGAAATGCATTACAAATATTGCTATAAACTATAATGCCTTTTTGTAAATAATTATAACGATGTGTATAATGCCTTATGAATGCTTTATAATAAAGTGTATGAATGTAATTTCTTCACAGAAATTGTTACCATTTGTGTTTGCACATGCTCGTGATGTTTTCTAACAAATATTAAGTTGGTTTATTTCACAAAAATATGAACAATCTATTAGTGGTGACCCTGACCAGGCGGTTACTAAGGATGATTGAATGAGCGCTGTAATGCATCGCACAGCATCACACGTTCATGTTAATGTTAACGTTAATGAGCGTGGTCTATCTTTGTCCTGCAAGCTTCATATCTGACTGCTCTAAATGCCTACATGAACGTAAAAACTGACAGTATGTGTGATTTTTTTGTTGCGTCTCTGCAGGATCCCAGTCCAGATGCACACCGCTAGCTTTCTATAAAAACAACAAACAAAAACAAGCAAACAAAAATGAATAGTGTGCATCCTGTTTGCACTGGTATCCCACAATGGGGTCTAAATAAAGTTGTAATATTTTGAGAATAAAGTCAAAATACTGCAATGTTTTTCTCATAATATTATGAATTTTTTTCTTGTAATTACAAATATTACGACGTCTTTCTCGATATTGTACATACTCCATCGTCTCCTTTGGAACGGTTTTAAAACACTGCTAAACGCCCACTGGGTAAATACAGAAACGTTGGTTTGCTACATTGGAGAAAAAGAAAAAAAGAATCTGCTTGCATGTTGTTTCATGTGGGGGAAGTATCTGCAGCTCTCTCTCTCTCACCACAGAAACAGCAGGCGTGTGAGGCATGTATAAGAGCGGTTAGAAATCAAAGGCACTGAACCACTGTAGAGGCCATTTTTATTTCAGGGCTGTTTTATGATGCCAATAACTTTGAAACTAGAGATTTGTGCAGGAGAGGAGAGAGGCTCTACATGGGCACCATGGAAATAGTAATAAAATGTTTGGTATTAGCACGGTAATGGATGTGTGTTTGGAAAAAAAAAAGCCATCAATCCATAATTAGCTTCTCGTATGTGAGTCATTTTGGGGAAACACTTAGGTACCTGACTTGTGTTAATTTCATCCACTAATTTGGATTGAATTTTACTTTTAGTCATTTGATGAAAATGCATAATAGTTATAGTAATAGATTGCTAGTTTTAATCTACGAAAAACTACAGCTAAGCAGTTTTAGTCAGTGAAAATTAGTTTTAGTGCTTTTTTTCCCACAAAACTCCCAAAAAAAAAGCATAAGTTGTTTGTTACAGGAAATGGCAGATCGTTTGCTAAATGAAAGTTGTCTATCTCCTTGTCAGGGAGTTATGCTTGACTAATGCTATCTTATGAGTCATTAGCTATGCTAGTTCTAGCTAGCTAATATTGTACTACCCTAACAAAATGTATGCTACACAAAATGCATTTTTTCCAAAAGGGTTAATATTTTGTCACAAAATAACATCACTGTACTCTAAAAGGTTGTTAATGTTTCCAAACAAGTAAGCTGTAAGGTCGCATATTTCTCCATTTACGAAGTTAGCATAAAGTCTGGAGTCTAGTTAGCAGTGTGCTTGACCAGAGCAGCGTGCAGTGCGTGACCAGAATCTCACCTCTTGTTTTGCTTCGTATAATCGTCTTTGCAATGTGAGTCTGCAAAAAAATATGAGGGGAAGAAGTTTAATCTTTGTCCACTCACTGGTTCTGACATTTTCATCTTGTTTTTATTTGAGGAAAATTACACAGAAATTTTGTCATATATTTTCAGGAGCGTAACAAATGTTTGTTTAGTCATTGTTTAGTTTTCAACAATGAACGTGATTTTTCACAGTGATTAACCCCGGCTTAGAGCAGTGTTGGAGACACTTAAGGTACTCTATTCCAGTCACTCCCTTGTCAGAAAGGCAATCGTTTTTTTTTTCTATGTTTATTAATAATTTTATCCCCATTCTGCCAATTCGCACCAACCACCTTTGATACATGAAGCCAGCCAATCACAATGTTTCGATCTGCTGCTCATAGTGCGTCACAGTGCAGCGTAATGCTCTCAGAGGAAAGTGCTATCCATCCTCTTATACATGCTCGAGCACACACATGCCAATGATTGGCTATGTCGCTCTGATTGGCAGGGGAGAGAGTGTATGCCCCTCCCACCTCAGAGAGCACGGCCAGTTTTGCTGTCTTGGCTCTCAGCTACAGAAAGCTGTTGCATCTTCAGAATTTGATGAATGTTTTTCTGTTGCATCTGTTGTGAGGGGGTTCATCTTGCAAAAGTCTTGAGTGATTTAAAAAAGTGCTAAAAAGAATAATTATTAAAAAAGGGTGCAAGGACAAATGCGAGCTGGAAATATGACAAATATCTATCACAACACTTTTACTATTACTTTTAAAATACACAGTATGTATTCTGTATTTAGCTTTACAATTAATGTCAGTGAAAAAATCAATGATGCCTCGTGAAAACAAGAGAAAAGAAGTCATTTTGATGATTTAACATAAAAATGAGATTTTTTTTAAGAAAGGAAAAGGGGAAAAATAAAGAAAGAAGAATTAGTACATGACACTCACAATACTCTCAGGGAAAGCGTTACCCTATTGTATCAGCCAGCACTATGACAAATATAGAAACATACTGCTAGATATCTGGTACTTAAAAGAATAAAAAGTTGACATGACAGAGGAGATATTATGTAATAAGACAGTGTGGGTGGGGTGGAAAGGAGACGGTAACAGTGCATTCTGAACTTGCAGGTTAACACAGTATAGGAAATTTACTGGCTTTTTTGGGTTTTTTTTGCTCTTTGGAAGAGCAATCCTGGAATACTATGCTAATTTGTAAAAATACATGACAGTGGTAGAGGCTAGGTGTGGGTGATATGACAAAAATATCATCTCCTGATACTTCTAGACATTCTATGATACACAATAAAAAGTTTTGCTAAGAATCTGCCAGAAAAAATAATAATAATAATATGTTTGTTAATTTAATGTACACACAGTACAGCATTTTAACATCAGTCATAGTTTGAAATTATTAAAAACCAGGAAATGTTCTAAAAACGATACCATGATATCTCGGAAAAGAGTATTTTGGCATACTTTATCACGATATCTATATTATATAGTACTAATATAGACCCAGTGGGTGGATACGTCCTGGATTTGTCTATATTTTTATTATTTAATATTACATAATACTATTTGGCAGATTACTCCCTCTGTAAGATTACTGAACTCTCATCCTTCGTACATGCGCATGTTGAGACACTTCAGGGAATACGGAGCATGATTTATATGGACAGTAACAAAAACCCTGAGTGTTATCTTAAGTGTCACATGAGTCATCACTTCATTCTTCTCCCTGTTTTGGCAGACGTTCACAGACGGCATCACCAACAAGCTGATTGGCTGCTACGTGGGTGGGGCGCTGCAGGACGTGGTGCTGGTGCGTATCTACGGCAACAAAACAGAGCTTTTCGTAGACCGAGACAACGAGGTGAAGAGCTTTCGAGTGCTGCAGGCGCACCGCTGCGCCCCGCGTCTCTACTGCACCTTCAACAACGGCCTCTGCTATGAGTTCCTGGAGGGCGTGGCCCTGGAGCCCGAGCACATCCGCAACCCCGCCATTTTCAGGTGAGGAGCCAACACTGTACGTGGCAGAGGAAGCCCCGTGGATGACTTACTACAGTTTTGCATGTTTGCCACTCAGGTTTTCTGCCTGGCATGAGCTTCATGCTCATTTCCTCTCTGTGCTAAAGCCATGGCCTTCTTTGTAACGCGATCCTTCTGCTTCGTGACCTTGCCAAGCCCCCAGCCTCCCCCCGCCCAGGCCTCGTACACGTGAGGAAATGCCTCATGTCTTGCCAAAGTTGTCTGAGGCATCTTTCCATCTCGTGTCTATTCACAGCCTGCCCTAAAAAACCTTGCACACGTTAGCTGTACATTAACGTCATCATAGTAGCACAGACATGCAAGAAACATGCCTGTGAGGGTGTGTGCACACTCCCAAGAGCAAAGCCAATCAGACTGAACTGTTTAGAAAACTGAAAAAAATGAATCATGGATCAAAATAAATAATTTAAAAAACAGGTAATTTTTTTAGTTCTTCTCAACTGCAATAAAGTGTTGCATTTTATAGTTGAGAAAAACTAAAACATTACCTGCAAAAAGGTTTCATGTTTTTCAGTGTACAGTGTATGTACGTAGTTCATTATTGCTGTATAATGTGAAAAAGAACCTGTAAAATATCAGTGCTTGCTAGCTAAAAAGTAAATACTAGCTAAACCGTTCTGTAAGGATGGTCACGTAGAATTCTTTTGAAAATCTGTTTCTACTACGGGTGAATACAAAAACAAATATTAAAGTTTTTTTTTTTAAATACAGGATGACAAAAATAGGTATCATAAGACTGGTGAAGTACTTAATATTTGAAAATACTTAACTTAAATGAACACAAATTTACACGGTTAGTCAATATTTATACGTTACACAGCCTTACAATTGAGAGAGCAGAGCTTTGGCCATGTCTTACTAGCCACACATGGCTAGGTATTACTAGCCATAAAGTTTATATACACATATGAACATGATTTTAAAATCCTTTCAGAAATTCTGTCATGTCAGCTCCTGCTAGCTAGCTAGTTAAAGTTAGCAGGAAGTATTATATCTATCTTTGAATGGGACTTCTCCCATGATATTATGTAGCTTATTGGCTAGGATTAGCTGTGAATATTATAAACAGACTTAAAAAAAAATACCTCAGAAATTGTTATTGTACAATGTTAGCTAAAGTTATCCATCTAGCTAGTATGTGTGGTATAGATCATTTACGTAAAAATCCTCTCAGAAAATCCTGTCAGGTTAGCTCCTGTTAGCTAGATGGCTAACCATAGCAGTGAAGAGTACATTCACTTATAAATATGATTTAAAAATCCTCTCAGAAAATCCTGTCAGGTTAGCTCCTGTTAGCTAGCTAGTTATAACAGAGAGTATTATGACAGTCTCTGAGTGGAACTTAAACTTCCTTTGAGAAATCCTTTCAGGTTAGCCTAAGAAAACCTTCTTAGAAATTGTCTTTATAACATTTTCAAAGCTTCAATTAGCCATCTAGCCAGGACTAGCAGTGTACATATCTAGCAGTTAATATTATAAGCATCTCTGTAATTTTCTCTAACAAAACCTGTCATGTTAGTTTAAGTTAGCCAGCTAGATGGTACTAGAAGTACATTTATGAGCATGACCTAAGATTCCTCTCAGAAATCCTGTCAGGTTAGCTCATAAAGCTGGTTGCCTAGCATTAGCAGTAAATATTATAATATTTCTGTACAGAACAATAGTCAGGTTGTGCCTGTCACTGCTGAAAAATCTAATTTGGTCAGCTGCCAAACCACTGACTGAGCTGGTCAAGCTGGTAGACTATCTTTACTAGCTGATCCGTGCAGGTAGAAAGGAAATATTTTATGGATCACTGCTACTAATGCTACATCATAGACAAGTACTATAAGATATACAACAATAAGGCGTTAGTAGTAAATATTACAAACAGCTCTGTAAAGGACTTTAAAAAATACCCTCAGAAATTACTGTAAAAATTTAGCTTAATTAGCTATATAGCTAGTACTAGTAGTATAGATGATATACAGTACATTTGTGAATATGAAATAAAAGTCCTCTCATAAATCCTGTCAGATTTGCTCATTAGCTTATTGGTTAATGTTGATGGTAAATATTATAAACATCTGTTGACATAATTTAAACATGCTCTGTGTATTCCTGTCAAAGGTTAACTCATGTTAGCTAGATGGCCAATGTTAGCAGGGAAAATTACATACACTTGCTTAAAAATCTTCTCAGAAATGTTGTAAACATTAATGAATATGACTTGAACATGTTCTCAGAAATCCTGTCAGCTTAGCTCAGTAGCTTGTTGGTTAGCGGTAACAGTGAATATTAAGTTAGCCATCTAGCTAGTTTAGCAGTTTAGATCATATGCACTGATGAGTATGAACTAAAAATATGCTCAGGAATGCTTTCAGCTTAGTTCGTTAGCTTGTTGACCACTGTTGGCAGTAACTATTTTTATAAACATTTATTAATATAAATTTATTATAAAATCCTGTTAGGTGAGCTAATTAGCTTGTTTATTGATTTTGGCACTAACTATTATAAACATTTATTAATATATACTAAAAATCATCTCAGAGCTATTATAAACATTTATTTATATATTTATTATAAAATCCTCTCAAGAGTCCTGTCAGGTGAGCTCATTAGCTTGTTTATTGATTTTGGCACTAACTATTATAAACATTTATTAATATAAACTAAAAATCATCTCAGAGATCCTGTCAGGAGAGCTCATTAACTTGTTCACTGATGTTGACAGTAGCTATTATAAACATTTATTTATATATTTATTATAAAATCCTCTCAGGAGTCCTGTCAGGTGAGCTCATTGGCTTGTTGACTAGCATGGTCTCTATACAGGATTCAAACGTTCTCTCAGAAATTCTGTCCTTTTAGCTAACGTTATGTTGGATACCACTCAAGGTCCTGTTAGATTAGCTGACTAGCTGGATAATGAAAGACATGCTGATGTATAGCTTCTTGATGTTTTTAATCTTAGGCTCATTGCAAGGCAGATGGCGAAGTACCATGCCATCCACGCGCACAACGGCTGGGTTCCCCGGTCTGATCTCTGGCACAAGATGGGCAAGTACTTCTCCCTCGTCCCCACCCGCTTCGAGGATCCAGAAAAGAACCAGAGGTGAGCCTTTAGGTGACATTATGAGCCGTGGGGGTTGTCTCTGTTTACACAGAACCACATTAAGCTAATACATGGCCTGGGGCTGAGAAGTGTGTGGGTATTTAAACATTCAACAACACACAGTTTATGTGTAGACTGCGTGACAAGATAGATACAAAAGGAATATTGTTTATCAACTAACACAAAGCTGCACAAACAGCGTAGCAAATGAGCATATATACAAACCAACCAGTCATGCTGCATACCTCAGGCTAAGAACCAGGGAGAAAGATTTACTTACCCTATCAGAAAGTAGCAGGCCTTCATCAGATATCTGACGTGAATACTCAGTAGATCATAATCCAGCAGATGTTTTTGTTTCTCTCTCTCATTTGTCTCCATTAAATCTACTTTGGAACTTTAAAACTATTATATAAACTAGTCTACAGTTTCCTCAGAGGACAAAAAGAAAATGTGTACTGATTAGCCATTAGCAATTTAAATTTTTAGCAGCACAATTAGTTTTTTTTTACCAACACAATTAGTTAAACCTGTTGTGTTTTTTTTTTTTTTTTTATCACTTAAAAATCATTTTAAATTCATATCGTCACTGGATTGTCGCTCGTTTTCGTCATGTAGTCATGGATATACAAGAAAGATAAACCTGCCACAAGTCATTAAAGGTGTAATTTCACCCCAAAATGAGCTGTTATGTAAGGAATGAAACACTGTATATCATGTGTGAAGTTTTCAATTCCTCACAGCAACATCAAAAATTATAATTTTCATGTATGTACCATTTATAGTTACATTTAACATTGTTGAATGTGGAGAAACAAGTTCCTGTTATCACTTACTTCATAGCAGCTATAGTCATTCCTTCACTTTCTCAAAGTTCGTAAGACACAGAAAGCTTCCTCCATTCCTAAACTTTCCTGTGAAAAATATCACAGCTTTACTTCTGACTGTTACAACACTCTGACACTGGAGACTCCTTCCATAAATGTTAAATAACTGTCTCTGTACAGAAAACTTCACCATATCGATAATTAGACATTTGCTTGTTTTTAGTTTATCCGTTTATTAGGCTTAGATTATATGGAGCGTCTGCCTGTGTAAGTTGTTACTATAGAAACGATAACATATTAAAAAGCATTTATTTTTATAAACCTGTGATTTGCTTCACAGCTGGTGTTACAGATTTGTGTCAGAGCTGCTGTGGTAAAATCTGTAATAGTTTGTGTTCAGAGTTTCTGTGCAGAAAGAAGTAAATAACTAACAGCTGCTCGTCTTATTTATTTAGCTGGTAACCATGAATTATCCTGACAGCTACATGCAACACCCATTTATGACTCATACGCTCACGGTAAATACCAAATCTGTAGGGATCAGCCTGACACGTGCTTGGCTGCCTGTAGCCTGGTCCCTTATCTTACATATCTATCGCTGGCTCGGGACATCATAATGTTTTAATCTCAAAGTGGATTAGGTGTGGTGTTTATAGTATTTCTCAATTACAGTGAGACATTTCTTAATTAAAAGCCGAGGGTGGGAATGTGTTACAAAATTTTAAGGCAAGTCTTAACTAACTAACTAACTAAGATTAGGAGGAATCTAAGCAGTAAGTATGATAGCTTCAGTTCCCACAAAATATACCACAAAAATTCACATTACATAAAAAATACTTTAATGAATTTATCCTATTATTTAGCATTTGTTTATTGGGAAACTTCACTATAATATTAACACACCAGCAAACTGATAGTTGGTAATTACTGATTAATTAATGGTAGTTACTGGATAATATGAAATACGATGACTTATTATTATATGGCAAAATTTTAAGGGGTTAATAAGCTGCAGTCTCGGCAGTGATAGGCAGATTGCCACACCCACTCAGGAAATTTATCCCTGGATCCTCTGTGTATAGTTTTAAGCAGTGTGTTGGAGTTTTAATCCATTTAAGACAATAAAATTAAAGTCTCAAGCTGGTCCCAAGTGTAAATTTTATGGCTGTTTAAAGGAAACACTTTTCAATCAGATATAGTCACCTGCTAATTCCCACTCACCAGCCAGCTCTCTCATCTCTACATTGATGAATTTGATTGGATGCTTCAAACTGAAATGGAAATACAATGCAATTAGAGTCCATTCAGTTCGTGTGTAGTGTACAGTCGTTGGCCAGATTAGAGAAGAAAAGACTTTCGACAGTTGTAATGAGTGCTTTGAAGGTCTAAATAAAAATGCAAGGAGAAAAAAATATGTTTTTTTATGTAATGAAGTAAGAGTACAGGTGTTTCAATAACACTTAACTAAAGGACACTATATGGCCAAAAGTACTGTATGTGTAACCCATCACACCAATATGTGCTTGTTGAACATCTCATTATTCCCCTTTGCTGTTATAATAAGCTCCACTCTTCTGGGAAGGCTTTCCACCAGATGTTGGAGCGAGGCTGTGGGGATTTGTGTTCATTCAGCCACAAGAGCATTAGTGAGATCAGGCGCTGATGTTGGGATGTCGAGGAGGTCTGGGGTTCAGTCGGTGTTCCAGTTCATCCCAAAGGTGTTCAGTGGGGTTGAGGTCAGGGCTCTGTGCAGGACACTCGAGTTCTTCCACTCCAACCTTCACACACCATGTCTTCATGGAGCTCACTTTGTGCACAGGGGCATTGTCATGCTGGAACAGGTTTGGGTCTCTTAGTTCCAGTGAAGGGAAACTGTAATGCTACAGCAAATACAGAGACATTCTAGACAATTGTGTGCGTCCGACTTTGTGGCAACAGTTTGGGGAAGAACCACATATGGATGTGATGATCAGGTGTTCACATACTTTTGGCCATGTAGTGTATACGTAAGCCAAAATAATACTCAAGTAATGTAATGATGTACAGTTACTCAATAGTTTCCATCCCTGGGCAACATCAATGGTACAAAACACTTACATCTTTTACCCAGCAAGCTGCATGTGGTGCAAAGTTTATAGTAAAGCTATAAAGGTATATCAGTGATCCTTAAGGCCCAAGTACCATTAAAGTAACCCAGCAATGAGGAAAAGTACAGTCTGGTACCTTTGTTTCAGGATAAGAAAACACTGATGAGAGAGAAATAAACATACATAATAATTTAGAATACTATATAAGCAAAATCACAGGTAACCAGAGATATTTTCACGCAAAAGAAATAATTAAAATCGACAGCTGTTTGTAAAATTCCTCACTCATAAGTAAGCTTAAAACCGAAGTGGCTGAAATGGTGTATTCTGTGATAGATCATGACTATAGATACCACACAGGAATGTAGGTTACAGCATGTGGTTTTGTACACGTGTGGTTTTGACGAGAGCACTCCAAAACTGGAACATTTTAGTCATTATTATTTACCCTACATTCACATCATGTCCTCTTCTCACCATTTTCACCATTGCCAGGAAGCACAGAGTCATTAGCATCTTCTCCACTTTATTTGCTGTTGCGTTATTTGTCACTGGTGATAATTAATCTTGAATTAAATCTCTGGTTATAAGCATCCGCTTGTACTTTTTATGCATTCTCTATCTTAAGAAATTCTAGCAGGTACGTATTTTCAGTCATGTCGTCTCTGTGTCAGTGCAGCCACTAAAAGCTGGAGAATTTGTAGACCTTGCTTTTATCCTTAAGCGTAAACTGTTGGACTTTTTTCTGATTTCTCAAAACTTTTCATGAATTAAGGCCAACAATTGACTCCTTACAGGTTTACTTGCTTACTTACTTATTTACTTGGAGCAGGTGTGTTACTGGTATGTTAGGACTTAGGAAATAAAACCGTCATATTAAGGATGTAACGCAATTCCACTGTCTGTATCTGTATCTGTATTTCTACTCAGATTTAAACCTGAAGTAGGCGTGGCCTAAACTGGAAGAAGATTTTTGTTGTTGTTTTTGTTGTTTTTTTGCGTAACAGCTGCGCATTGTTACATCGGAATACCCTACTATGAGTTATCACGCAAAATACATTAAAAAAATACACAAAAAGAGCTGCGTTTTTTTTTTTTTTCTTCCGCAATAAAAATGACATCAGCTTGACACGTGCATCCGCCGTATACACGTGCACTACAGTCTTGTTATGCTAGTGATATGTGAAAGGACTGTGTTAAAAAAAAGTATGGAGTTTTTACAAAAAAAGTGTAATTAAACAAAATGCTCAGGAAATATTAATAATAATAATAATAATAATAATAATAATAATAATAAAACAATATCTATGTTTTAGCTGAAACTCACAGAAATTTGTTCAGTTATTCAGATAGTTTTGTAAGTAACAGTTGATTATTTATTTATGCAATGTCACTGTTTAGCCTTAAACGTTATAATTCTAGCTAGAGGTTTAATTATTTACTGAAAATAGCCTTTGGCTTTTCCTTATGTAGTGCCTTCACAAAACGGATAAAAAATTCATTGTTTAAAAACAGAATGATTAACTGAGAGCCTGTAGAGCTCAAAGGGGAATATAGCAGATATCACATGATACACTTCCACCTGTTCATGCAAATGCAAATGTGACGTGACTGTCATCAGATCGGACCAGCCCAGTTTTGATTTGCATAAGGACTTCATTTGTATGCAAAATGATATCAGGCCATGTCTTGATGCTGATAAAGTGGTTGTGTTATTGCCTGTATGAAAAAAAAAAATCCAAATGTATTCCCGGTGTATTCAAGTTCACTATGAGTATACTGAAGTGTGAAGCTTCATTAGGCAGTTATAAAGCTTTAGGGTGTTTATAACCTAGAAAACTTAAATCAAAGTTCAACACGTAACGCTTTACGACATCTTGGACAGCATCTTGGACGTCATCATGGCACTGAAAGCCGAGGTGCTGCTCAAACAGACGCCACAGACTCAGCTGTAAGTCGGATAAAGTTAGCTAGCTAAACTTACGCATTATGGGCAACTCTTCAGTAAGAACATGATTTAGATAGCTAGCATTAGCTAGCTAGTTTCTTGGTGTAGATTTTAGCTTCGTATGTTTGTTGAAGCAATATAAATTAGTCATGTTAGCTAACTAGCAAGCTAAGTCTGCTAATTTTTAGTTAGTATTAACTAAGTTTTAATGATATGATACTTAGCTACTTGGCTGAGATTGGAAAAGAGTGATATTCGATAGTGAAACAAATAAAACAGGAAAATCATCAACCACAAACAAGCCAGATGTTTCAAATAACAGTGCGTCCTAAAGTTTTTTTATTCCTCTTATACCACAGCAAATTACCAACGAATATTCATTTTTAATTTATGAATAAACAACACATTGTGCTTTATATCCATTTCTAGTTACAGTTGATGATATGGAACGTCGGCGAGACAAAAGTGCATATTTATATTAAAGGTTTATTAATTTATTAATGCGCTCGATCTAATACGTTATTGTTTCTATAGTAACAGCTCATGCACAGGGACATGTATATCTAAAGATGTGTGTTTTTTTTATTTTTTATAAATTGTTGTTGGACGTCCCTGTATTTTCTGCACCATCACATGTTCATTAATCCATATCATATTTCAAGTGACCTTAGATTCTGGAAAATTTACAAAATCAATCTAAAAGGACTGAATCTCTTTTGTCATGAAGAGAGAGAGAGAGAAAAAAAAGCAAGAACCCTGTAACGTAAGCTAGTTTTATCCAGGCGACTTTTACCTTTTACCTTTTACCTTTTATGGTATTTGAACTCTTTTAAACACTAGACATTCTTCCGAGTCACATTTATGCAAACTGCAGCAAACGTCACGAGACCACAACACATTTATGATTCATATCGCAGTAAAAACATCCATGTAAAGTTAGATCAGACCTAGGCCTGGGTGAGATGACGATTAAATAGCAATATCGTGATACATTACGTCATAATACTTTTTTCTGCAATATCATGATGTCAGAGTCAGCACTGATCCGATTCCCAGGATACCAGCAAAAATACCGTGGATTGGATATCGGAGGGAAAAATAAAGAATTTGATCCGATCCTGTATCAAATAAAAAATGTTGGAATTAGACTTGGGAAAGATTTTTTTTTTCACTGGAAATGTTTACATATAAAAATATGTATTTTTTAAAAATTTATATTTATTATATTTATACTTTATATTTATGATCTTAATTATATTTATACTTTATGATATTTATTATATTTGCAGCATAAGTGGTTTTTGTGTGAAAGCTGCAGTTTTGTCTAAGTCATGCTTTCAGCTTTCTTTATACTTTAAGTGCTTCATTTTAAAAATAATCATTTTCAAAATCAAGATTTTAAAGGTTTTAGTTACAGTGTCAGAAAAAAAGTTGTATCTCTACTTAAAAAAAAAAGATATATATATATTATCTACACGTGATAATATACATTTTTTTCACATTTTTCTCATTTTTGTTACTTTATTGCTAATTTACTTTTGTAGACATTAAGTAAAAGTGTCATCAAATCCACATTTTCAAGTTTTATTTTTAAAAGCAACCCTTCTGGCAGTTTGTGTATTGTAGAAATGTCCTGAAATATTGTGATATGATGTTTTTGTTGTATCATGTTTAGTAACTATTAAAAGAAGCGGAATGGAAAGGATGTATGGAGCGTGTCATGCTTGAGTAACTGTTGACTTTCTGTGTGTGTGTGTGTGTGTGTGTGTGTGCAGGCTGAGCAGCCAGGTGCCCAGTGCGGCGTGTTTGAGAGAGGAGCTGCTGTGGCTCCAGCAGAGCCTCTCCAAGCTCGACTCGCCCGTCGTGCTCTGTCACAACGACCTGCTGTGTAAGAACATCATCTACCAACAGGCAGGAGGTGAGCACCTTTACCTCACCCTGATTTCACTAATAAACCCACTGGCTTCCCCACAACACACTGTCCTGCCTGAGGTAGGCCTGGTTTTTACACTTTTCTGCACTTTAAAAAGAAAGAAAGAAAGAAAAACCCCTCTCAAAGGCCTTCCTCATCCTGTTTCATCTTAAAAACCATAACTATAAATCCAAGAAGGGTTTATTTTTTGTTTGTTTTTTTCTACATTGTGTGTGTGATTATAGCAGCAAAAAATGTATGCTTGTGGGAATGTTGTTGGGTATTTAATTCCCCTGTTGTGTGATGTTGTGAATGCTTTTTGTGTTCCCTATGAATAACCGAGAAAGAGTGGCGTGGCGCGACGTGGCGCGATGGCTGGCACGCGCTTCAAACGTGCATAGCTGCAACATTAGCGAGTGTTTTGTACGGAAGGAAGAAGCTGACAACAAGGCAAAGCCACTTCCTCCAGCTAACTTTAACCACACAGAGAGAGGGGAGGGGTTAACACTGTAAAGCTGAATACTGTCTTTTATTATTTTAACCTGCAGACAGACAGACAGTCTCCCTATCCTTCACCTTTTGTGCTTTTATTTATTATACTTTGTGAGTCACAGTGTACCAGAGATTCCACCTGTGCAGGAAAACTGCGCCGTTTGCATAAAAGGGCACTCAAAGCCGATGATGTCTCATTGGTGCTCTTGGCGGCGTGGGCGGGTGGGCGGGAAAGGGAAGGTCCTCGGTGAATCGAATCTTTTTTTTAAAAAAAAGAAAGAAAGAAGGAAGGAAGGGGGAGGGACGCAGAGGCCGCTCTGCAGTGAAGCTGTGTGTGTTCTGTGACAGATGTGAGTTTGCCCCAAATCTCTTCATCTGCTACACAGGCCTATAGCCACTGACTGGAGCTGTTCTGTGTGTCCGGCTAGGATGCCAACGGGCCCGGTAACCACCTCACGTGTCTCTTTTTGTAGACCAACACTTCTGTCTACTGTCAAATCAGAACCTTGTTTTTTTTTTTTTAAATTAAAAAACAAACACACACACATACGCACACACCATAAGTTTAGGAAAGCAAGGTGTTGTTTAGATTGTTTGCACACACACTTTACACATTAGTTAAAGCTTTATTCATGTTCAGAGAAACACAAAAACTCTGGTGTGCTGTAATGGAGGAGGAGTAAGGCTCAGTGTTCTGAAATGTCCTCCGCCGCCTGATACTTGCTTTCCCGAGCCACTAGAGGGCGATGCTCTCCTTTTTCCTTATCACTTCTTTCTATCTTGTACATTTCCACTCTCGAAGCATGTACAGACAAGAAGGAAAATCTCTCCATTTTCATTCTTTAAATCTTCTCTAATACGCCTTTACTGTTTTTTTGTTGCCGCTCACAGATTTCCTGAAACTTTCTGAACAGGGGTGGAAAAATACTCCAGTAACTGTACTTTGTTACCGTACTTTAAGTACTGAAATTTGAAATGTAATACTTGTACTCTTATGCTGCAATCCACTGTACTCGCAACTCAGAAAGTTCTGTAGTTTCGATGTAAAGAGTTTCCATCTAAAAGCGTTCCAGTGATGCGGAAAAAGATACACGGATCATATTTGTGTGTCTCTGAATTTTATAAACATATAAAGAGTATATACATGAATGACTTCCGTGTGATTAATGAAGAGATATAATGTGGTAATGTAGGTCAACTACATTGTCATCCTTATAATTTTTTGTTACAACAGAAAATAAAATCAGAATTCCGAGTTGAATGATTGTTCTGTTGCACTTTTCCGTGTCGGAGGATGTTTTTCCGAGTTCTGAGTTCAATGCACTGCAGCATTCCTCAAGTACATCTCCAAGAGAAAAAACAAAACTTTTACCAGAGATGGCACTGATCCGACACCCAGGATCGATATCTGTCTGATATCAGCAAAAAAAATAAAAAATCCTGGAATGATCCTGGAACAAATAGAAAAGATTGGAACTTTTTGATTTTACTCAGGTGCATTTTTTTGGCTCTGTATTTTTACTTTTTACTTAAGATTTCCAAACTGAAGGACAGTTCCTCTGTACTTTCTCCACTCCTGTTCCTCTTGAGTTTCTGTAATTATGCGAGAATCACGTCGTTGCCTATTTTTCTTGGCTCTGAGCGCTTAGAAATATATACAAAACCCTATCAGCAGAAATCAGCTTCCTCACTTCCTCTGCTCATGTCGTTCTCTTTAACTCCAAAGCAATCTAAGCACTATAAGCATGTTTTGTAAGTGTGTGTGTGCGCTCTTGTATGTGCTTTGTGCTCGGACTGCATGTCCCGATCCGCCTCAGCGCCTCGTTAACGAGTAAAGGTTTTTTTTTTTTGCGTGCCGTCTCTCTTGTCTTTTCACAACACGAAGCCTCACTCCGACTCCGAGCTGCCACAGTCACGTTAGAGCTCAGATATAACAGTGTTGATTTGGTTTGTGTGTAGATTTATAATGTTCGAGGATTAGGAAGGGTTTGGACGCGGCGTGTCAGTGTTCTCTTCTAAACAAACCTTCCTTTGTTTGCCCTCCTCAGGACATGTCAAATTTATTGACTACGAATACGCTGGGTACAATTACCAAGCCTATGACATTGGGAACCACTTCAATGAATTTGCAGGTAATTCCTCGTGAATAAAAATAACACACATCAGACAGCAAAAACGTCTTAAACACAAACAGATCTATCCAATATTTCTTATTATGAGAGGATTGATTATTAAACCTAATTTCATAGTTACAGATGTCTAGTTAGAGTAGTTATTCACATGTATATGTGAATGGAAATATTGAAAATAGTTTTATGTTGAGAGTAGTAATACACAATATTTATCTGAAATATCTTTAGCTTGATAAAAAAAAATATTTAAAAAATTATAATTTTTTTTAAATATAAAAAAAATAAATAAATAAATAAAAAAACTGTCATGGTTTCCCTTTACATGATTTGTGCCTAACTCATAAATAATGATTTTAATTAAAAAAAAAAAAAGTAAAAAAAATATTTTGCTTTTCACATTTTTCATGATTTTCAGGTTTGAAATCCACCATTAAGGCAATTTCATCCCTAATCCAATCCTGCAATAATTAGACTTTATTGAAAACATGCAAACAATAATGTGAAGAATTATTATATAATAATTAATTTAAAAAAAAAAAAGTAATTTATTGACTCAATTCAATTTGTTGATGTTTATTGTATATGACTAATTCACAGTTGATTTTTGAATCGTTAAATTTAGGGACTTCAAAGGCATTTCATAATTAATGACCTTTAAATAACCTTTGAAAAAAAAACCCCATAAAATCTTAATCTTAAAATGTTAATAAGTTTGATAATCGAATCTGATAATGGTCTGATTTTATGCTGAACTGGTGAGAAACCTGTAAAGAAACTGATCTAGTTCTATCTAGATAACCCTAAAATGTCAGTGTATATCAGTGTTTGGCTTAAATGTGTCTACAATCATTTAATATCCCAAAGTCTTTATCATCAAGATTGCTTTAGAAAACTGTCAAACATGTCTAGAATCAGTGACAGATCACAGAATCCCATTACGGACCATTACAAACCACTAAAAACCAGTAGAAACCTGTAGTGGTGATGAAATCAGTTACATTTGTGCTAATGTTAATGTTTGTGGGCGTGGCCTGGTTGTGATTGACAGGTCTGAACGAGGTGGACTACAGCCTGTATCCTGAGCGTAGCCTCCAGCTGCAGTGGCTGCGAGCGTATCTGGAGGCCTATAAGGAATATAAAGATCAGGGCACTGAGGTGTCCGAGGCTGAGGTGGAGGTCCTGTACGTGCAGGTGAACCGCTTCGCCCTGGTGAGTGTCAACCGCTTTCACTCGGACGCTATAAATAATCATTTATACCAAATACAGTGAAAAGAATAATATCACTACTCATAAAAATGTAAGTTAAGCTAGTTATGATCATTGATATATAGCTAGCTATGTTACACTACGTTCATACTGGCGAGTGATAAATTGCTTGTAGTTTGTCGCTTGTAGGTGTGGCCTGTCCACTTTTTTTCCCGTTCCAGTAGTAGCCAAACTATATAGCCCACTATACGATTTATACACACCACTTTTGTTTAAAATGTATTTATTTTTCATTTTACGTTACGTTCTAGGCTTCATACTAGCTTTGTTCTCAGATTAGATTAGCAAAACAAGCTAACTGGACTAGCTACGCTTACTCACCAGAGGCATCGACAGTCTCTGCTGCTTCCTTCCAAGCTTTATTTTTCTTCGTAACGTCTCTATACACGGTTAACGAGAGGTCACATATGACAGGATAAAATTGGAAGTTTTACTTTCATTTTTGCTTGAACTAGTTACTAGGAACTAAAGCTGTGATTGCGGAACTGAAGAAACGTTGGACCACAGGATTGGTCTGAGGAATCATTCGAGGTCTGTAGCTTTACAGCGGCGTAATGTAGAATTTGCGTAGAATTGAGAAAATCTCGATTGAAAGGTTGCTGAAATCTTTATGTAGTGCACATGATACACGTGGTCATATTCTTTGAATTAAGAGCTAACCTTATTTAAAAAAAAATAATAATAACAATAATTAGCCGTTTGAGATGACGTGCCCATTAGTATTTTAATGGGAGTAGTGGTCATACCACTGACCAATCAGGACAGAGCCGGTGGTAGAGATGTAGATACGTAGCTCCATCTGTCATTAGTACTTCGTTCTGTATGACCCTACACAGCGCTAGAATAAGGGCAACAATAAACGTCCTGGCAGGAAGAAAGACAAGTTGGTGCTTGTGATGAGCTCGAAGTCATCAGCTGAACCTTGTCGTCAAAGTTACACATATCAAACGAGCAAACACATTGTAATATAAATTAAACATCCACACCCTTTTCGCTCTCCAGGCTCTGTAAATAAATGAACACAAAGAACCAATCAGAGCGATCAGGACACGATCAGGACCTGTCAATCATGTTGCACTACAGTTCAGGTCTTTGAGCCAGGGGGAAGTTCTTCTAGACCATGGCTTTGCTTTTCATTTTTGAAACATTTTCAGCTAACTTTCCCCCAAAAAAATCACTGACTGCACCTTTAATGGCATCCTAAATACAATGAGTTATGTTTTTTTTTAAAATAAGAGATCCTTATCGTTTTGTAAACGTTGACAAAAAGCTGGGTGTTTTTTTTGTGAGAGGACACTTAATACGGGTCAATCCCTGAGCATTCAAACATCATTCAGTGCTAATCCTAGCCGGTTTCAAAGTAAATAGTGGCATTTACATCATCCACCAGTTGCAGTGTTTGATGTCGCAACACAAAAAGAAAAAAAAAAAAAAAAACCTCGGAAGCATCTTAGGCATTGTTCTGCTGTTTGGATTCTTAACCTGGTCTCTAAAGCTTTCAGCTGGGAATCTTTAAAAGCATGAATGTGTATTTCTTTTCTTTCTTTTTTTTAATTTCTTTTCTCTATTGAAGTTTAGCCAGGCATTTCTCCTCTCTACTCTTTTGAGGCCAACGTTATTTTCTTCACAAAAAAGAAAACTTAATTTCACCCCAGTTTGTGGTACATAAAAGCTTGATTGTGGTTTCACTTTAGAAATGGCAGACAAACAAACTAAAAAAAAAAAAAAACAGAGAGAAATAATAAAACTCAACCGCACTAAATTCCATTAACCGAGCTGCTTTATTTTCACTAATGCCCCGACGTGATGGACCTTGAAAAACAGTGAAAAGAAGAAGAAGAAACACCGCTCAGCTTTAATTAATAACCATCGCTGTTTTGTTACATTGAACATCTTCTCTTTTTTTTTTTTTTTCCGATGTGGTAATTGGAATGAGACAGAAGAATGGACAAGCATCAAAGTAAACAAGCAGACGCTGGTCAGATTAGAGCTAGAGACATAGCTGTAAAAAAAAAAACGGCTATGGTGAATGCTGGCTTTAAGCCTTGGGCCACTGAATCATCGCTCACATGATAAAAAACACGGATTCGGTCTTATCATGAGGCGCTTTTTGTTTGTGCGCCACGTCGCCTCTAATGTGCATGTCACCAAGCCAACTCAAACAGAACTGGCATATCGGGTTTTTAAAATGTCATCACTCACAGGAAATGAAGCTCCGATTGTTCCCTGTAAACACGGACAATCCTTTTTTTTTACGAGGGACAATAGAACTTAGCAGTTACTGGTACCAGAGGTGTAGGTTCTATATCAACACTGCTAATCCATTTTGTAATTAAAATATTAAGTAAGTCTTATCAAAAGAACTTTGAACTCTTTCAATTTTTCTATCATTACATCTTGGATGTGATATCACACAAAAGAGAAACGCTAGATGCATACACAACTACTTATTTATATCATTATCTAGTAATTTTTTAAGCACCAGCTCCCTGTTTTTTTTTCAAGCACGCCTGATGAAAAGATTTGTTTACCATCTTTACTAATAAATAGATGAAAGTGTTTCATAAGGGTGTTTTCAGCCCCATACACTTTCAGACATACACGTTTTTTTTTTCTTTTTGTGGTTCGCTAAACCAAATGAACTAAAAATATCAGTTTCGCTCCTATTCAGACCATTAAATGCAGTATTAATATTTCTAAACAATGAGCTCTTTCTCTTCGTGGGAGCTTGTGCAAAACTGGGGCGGGAATCCGAGTGATGAAAATAAGCGGGAATGTAAAGTACACTGAAATAATTCTCTAAAGCTGTTACAGGCGTTATTTAAAGTCGTTAGAAGAAAGAAATGCACTCTCGCTCTGTTTCTGTTAGCTGTAATGTAGCCTTACAACACATTTCTGAGTCACTCTTACCAAAATACCATTGTGGTCTATGTCATGTGTTTATACGTCTAATTACGGTATTAACTTACCATTTGGAATGCCGATGGCTAAAAAAAAATAAAGGACCGGCATTATCGCAGAACAACAGTCTTGAACAATTGTGTTCACATTTTGTCCTTCAGTTGCATGAAAATGTCTTTTTGCATTGTAATTGTAGGTTTAAGTTACACACCAACGCTCTAGCGGTGCACCACGAACCATGTGGTTTGTACAACCGTATGGATGTGTGCACATATGCAGCGTTTAGTCCGTTTGAACAGAACCCTGGTGTGTTCTCCGCCTCAGTGCGGTTCTTTAGGCAGGTGAGAACACAGCGCAGTCGGATCGGGGAGCGAAAGCGATTCAGCTCTGAATCGACTCACTGCAGGAAGTGAATCGAACGTGAATGGAAACATTTTTCCGGAGCTCTGAGCTGCTAAACTGAGCCAAAGCACAGAGCTGTAGCGCTGCAGAAAGGTGTTCTGGAGATTCGTAGAGAAAATAATCACTGGATGTGATGCACGAGGTTATAACGAGTTATATAGTTATAATATATAAAATGATCTCATCAGTTATTGAGGGCCGACTCTGTGTTCTCTGTGCTTGGGTGATTTTCTCTCCACTTACTAAAGATTTGTTTAGCTTATTTTGTTGTCGTTTATCTAACCGATGAGCGAAATGAGTTTTACGAGGACATTTTCAAATCAAACCAAATATAGCAAATGAACCAAAGGAAACAGGTCTGGACTAGGCAAACTGAATAAAAGGTGTGAAAGAAGTTTACTAGTAAAGTGAGGAAAATGAATGTTTTTCTCAGGTATTTGTAAGCCACGTAAGGAGACACGGAGTGGCTTTTAAATTGTAATTTCACATTATGTTCTCTCTCTCTCTCTCTCTAGGCATCTCATTTCTTCTGGGGCCTGTGGGCGTTGATTCAGGCTCAGTACTCCACCATCGACTTTGACTTCTTGGGGTAAATTTGGACACCTGAACAATTATCTTTTCACTATCACTGAAACCTATAATGTTTACAATGACGTCTGTCTTCTTCTTCTTTTTTTTTTTTATATTCCCAGATATGCGGTTCTTCGCTTTAGCCAGTACTTCAAGATGAAACCCGAGGTCACGGCGCTGAACTTTCCGGAATAGTGCCTCGTTCTGGGTGGTTTGTGCTCCCCCTGGTGGACGTGGGCAGCACCAGCAGAGCTCTTCGGTCTGGGGGTTTAATGCTGCACTTGCTAGATTGAATGCTAGAAAAAAAAACATGAGAAAAAAAATCTCTCTCTGTTCAGCACCTCCTTTTTAGCTTGTTTAATATTTTAAGAGCCGTGATGAAGTGTCATACATGCTCATGGGTTGTTGGTGACCTGATAGATCCCGAGATGACGTCTGTAGATGTTCCACAACAATGTGGTTGACTTGGTGCAGTGAAAGGGGATTAGGAAAAAAAAAACAACCAAAAAACAAGGCCTCCATTTTTCATCTCTGATAGTGTGGTCCAAAAATGTACATATATATGCTAACGTCCCAGACTGAGTAGTTTATATGTCATTCCTGTTTGTTTACAGTGAAAATGAGTTAATACAGGTTTACTGCTTCCGTCTGCTAGCTTTAGAGCTTTCAGATTTAGGGTTGTAGCCGTTATAGCTGCTTTCAGTTCTGCGATTGAGGGACCAAAGGAACCTCAAGCTGAGCTCATGCTTGCTGTTTTTTTCCTCCTCCTGTCACTGTGAGCCCCTTTGCTGCATTCAGAATCTAGTCAGAAAGGTGCTTAGCAAAGAGATGGTATATTTTTGTGAAGAGCCCGTAGCTGTCACCCTACACCAAAGTGCTGAGGTTCTTCCCTTGTACAGACTGCACACCTTAAAAAGAGTTTTCTTTTTATATAAATATGAAGAGGTTTGTTTGGATGTTTGTTGAAGTGGCCGTGATGCCTTAATAAGGACTGCTGATGGACAGACCATGATGCTAATCAAGCTCTCTTCAATTGGTCTTAAGTGTATTAACCCTGAGTTTTGACTTGGATTTATAAGACCAGACTTGCACTAAAAAGTTGTATGGATTGGGAGGTTTTTTTTTTTTGCTTCGTCTGATTCAAAATTTCTTTCTCCACCTCGCAAGCCCTATTCGGACAGGATCGTTTATTAGGTTTGATATCTGAAAAAAAAAAGCGTTTGTCCATCTTACATCTGGACAGCTATAAATTACGAGCGTGATTCAAGTGAAAACCTTAATTTTTTTAATCCTTTATTGCAAACAGGTGTCTCTAAACTCTATCATTTTCTACATAATCTCCATTTCCTTCAGTGCAAGTGTTCCAGCATTTAACAAGTGTCCGGATTCCTCTAGAAAGAAATTCAATTCACAGAAATTCAAGAAATGTCGCACAAGGTTTTCATTTGATTCACCCTCGTAAAAACAGACGAATAAGCTTCTAACAGCATCACATCCACCATGTGTTCACACTATATAATATATAATCATGGATTTATCTAATCATGGTATTGTGTTAATATGCTAATATAAAACAAGGCTTTATATCTACTGTAACTATAATCATTATACATTAATCATTTTCGTACATGTGCGTATGTTGATAAATTACCAAGAACGGTCTCAGCACAGCTAATTTACATTTAACCACACCCACAAAACTCCATAAAAGGCAAAAGCTCAGAGAGAGCAGAAGAATAAATAAATAAAGAAATAAAAATGGCGACTAAACTGTGAAAGAGCACATCTTTAAGTGTGGCGTACGCTAAATCTTCTAGTAATGCAGCTCAGCCACCGCAGTGCATCAACTACTATAGACATACACTAACTCTTCCTCCTTTTATAGAGTGCCATTGCTTTTGTCCTAATTGAATAACTAGTATTTATTTGTTACAATTTATGGATTTGTCATGAAGCTGAAATAATGGAGTTTCACAAAATGGAAAAAATAAATAAAAATTGAATAAATAAGTGATTTAAACTCGATGGTGTAATCCATATATAAAAACTCATTGACAATTATATGATTTGAAGCCGATCAGTCAAGGTTCCCATTAGTGAGTCTTCTTGTACGTAAACTGTTATATGTAACTATTGTGAACTAATCCTGTCCGAATAGGGCTTCAGTTGCTTATTGTAAGTCCTACCTCTCTCTCTCTCTCTCTCTCTCTCTCTCTCTCTCTCCTCCCTCTCTCTCTGTCCCTCTCTCTCTTTTATATATATATCAGTGTGACTGAAACTGTAACAATCTGACCATGTTGTATATAATAGATACTGTGAAAAACCAGATCTCTACATATGACGCTCTGTTAATAGTTCATCTTTTTCTAGTCAAGCATTTCTTTTAGAAATAAATTCTCGCTCATCGAGTACCACATTTTAAAGTTCATACATCTGTATCCGTAAAACACTTCTCATGATCCACCAAATCACTGCTCAAATTTACAAAATGACATTTTTCCAAACAGTTTTCTTTGTCTCTGTCTTCATTAGTAGGACCGTGTCTATTCAAACTGAGGAAGTTCTTCTCACAGACATGTGATTGTACAGAAAATAATCCCACGCAAGTGTCCACTACCACTTGAAGAATATATGTGAATATTTGTACATCTTTAAAAACAGCTGCAATATCTTTACTTTGTGAGTTACTGTACATACGGGAGAGTTACTTTTCTTTCTTTTTTTGGTTTATTTTCTAAAAAATGAAATGCTATGAACTGAGAAATAAAATCTGTAATTTTTTTTGGGAAGGGAAATTAAATAAACGGAATGTAGAGATGAAGTTTAGAGTCTGTATTTACATCATCTGAATGCTAATAAAATTATCAAACATCCTAGCATCTGGTCCTGTTTGCTTTCTCTGAACAACGGTTAGCTAGTCATGCCACTGTACAGCTACAAGAGAGGAATTCATAAAATGTGTACACAAATAAACTGAATATAATTAAATATTTTATATTTTAAACATAATTTCAAGCATGAAGTAATAATGCTCACGAAGCCACACTGTTTGTCTTGGCAATGGTTAGCTAGTTAGCTTGGCTGCTGAGGTAATTTGACAGCGTATATTTGAGTTTTTTGGTTTTTTTTAGCAATTCTTCATTTACATATAAATAAGTACTGTTAGTTATTTTAGAAATGAAAACACTGACATCAAAAACAACCATTTTATAACATAAACTTTGCAATCTGTAGTAGTGACTTTCATGAGCGAATCAGTTCTTTGAGTCAATTCTTTGAGTCGACTCTTTGAATCAGTTTTGAAACGGGATCGGTTCTTCTGAAACGAGCCGACTCACAGTTCTGAAGAGTTATTTTGGTGTTAAAAAAAATAAAGATGTTCATATTTCATAGGCATTTTTCATAATTCTCGTTCATTTCTTCATGGAACAAAGGAAATATTTTTTTAAAATACTGATTTGACTAGATTTCTACCCTACTAGGGCAAAGGTTCTACTTCCTGTATTGAGACCAAAGAAATGAAAAAATGTTGTTCTTGGAGAACACATGAGACTCACATAACATCATTAAATATTCATGTGGGTCTGTTACAGAAGCGGTTTTAGCTTCAGCGGTGGGATGTTTGGCCCTCAGGTCTCGAACCGTTCAGGAAGTAGTGTGAAACAGTTTGAGTGTGACAGTTTGGTCGCATATCACAGGCCTACATCTCACTTTATTTGCCTATGGAAATGAAGCTGGTGTCATATTTCAGATCTTAGGCTCTCTCATTAACCTTCTATTACTGATTTATTCAGTAGTGAAACATTATTTACAGTCATCCCTGTACGTCACTTCGTCTCTCTATGAACTTGCGTAATAAAGATTGCGATAGTTGCGATAGTTGCGAAGTTGCGATAAATCAGAAATTAACGTGTGCGGTATAAATTTTTCCAGTTTATTTTAAAAACAGTGTGTTTGTGAATGGCAGCCTAATCGGCTCAGTTTAACTGTGTTCATTCTGCTACATCAGAACACAGCAAAATTAATAGTAGCAAGCTAGCCAGCTAATGCTAAGAGCGAGAGCAATTACTGCAAGCTATCCAGCTCAAAGACAACCGAAGTGTCGCTCTGTTTGGGAACCAAATCTTCGGCTTGTCTTTTCATTCTCAGCTGCTCATACGACATCGTAGCTACGTATAAACTTTCGTAACTACGTGTAGGGAGCGTCAACAGGAAGAAGAAATCGCGAATCTATACCGCTCTGCCTCTTGTTAACGTCAGTGACTTAAATATTTCATCAAATGTCTTCATCGTGTAAAATGCTCATCATGATAATGATAAAAGTTCAGTACATTTTTCAGCACTAGTGTGTGGCCGTGTTTTTATATCATGCTGGGGATAAGATGTCACACAATGACTGGAATATCTGACAGGTTTGAGATTGGACATTTGGCTGGACCCCATGTCGAAAACTACTTTCTTTTCTAATACAAACACTGTAGATTTTAATAAAAAAATAAAAGTTTTTCATTTGGTTACTGAGGCTAAGGTTAGGGTTAGGTTTAGGTGTAGCATAGCATTAATTAGCTGCATTAATAATTGAATCAATGGAAGGTTCTCACAAGGATAATAAGACAAATGTGTGTGTGCATGAATGTGAGTCATTCTCAAAATATGTTGACCATCAAAATGTAGAAATTTTGTGTTAGGCTTTATATTCTTTTTAGAAATTCTGACTGTAATGAATGATTCAGATTAATTCTGACACATTTTGATTAATGAGGTGCCATTACTTTAAGTCACAGGAATTATTAATTGTCACTATTGTCATAAAAACAGGCTGTTACACCAGTGACAATAACACCAGTGACATATTTCGATTTCCAAGATGGCGTCCACAGCATCTCAAAGCACAAATTATTTTACAGAAAGAGACACGTCTAAATTTTCAACATCTAAATTATCCACATGAAAACAAACAAACAAAAAAATGACGGGTAAATTAATAACTTATAGTGTGTGGAGGGAAACTCACCCGGCACTGGTTAAAATGGCCGCTCATTCTTCTGAACCTTCACCCTGGAAGCACTTATTCACAACTTTCTGTATGTATAATGAGGTCTTTCATATAATATAATATATTTATAATTTATTTACTTGATAGACCTCATACAACATGTTCATCCCGTGAATAATAAAATGAAAGCTGTTCCAGCCTGTGCACCAAAGGAATTTTTTTCCCTAGTTAAATATTGTTTCTTTTTTTTAACCCTAACCTGACCTTAATCTATCGTTCCTAACCCTACTAACCTTGAACCCTTGCTCACTTCTGAAAATCAGTGAATTAAAGATTTGAATCAGAATCAAATGAATGACAAGAATCACTTAATAAAAAAAACAAAGCAAAAAAAAAAAAACATTTTGCACATCACTACCACAAGGGGGTGCTAAAAGACTACAATTTCCCCCGAACTACTTTTTAACTCCTATAAATAAAAGGTTTACTGACCTACGCCTGGTGTTTATGTGCATTTTATTTAATGTAATAATACACAGCGTCACATTATGACCAGTGAAGCACAGAGTGTTTTACAGAGACAAGGTTAGCGTAATGCGGTTTGTGAAACGAAGACAGTAAAAGCCCCCTGGAACGATGGCCGAATCCCAAACGGCACATCCAGTGCACTAGATAGTGTTTCTGAGCCGTTCTTATTAAACGTTGATGTAGTGCGCTTTGATGGGGAACAGGGAGAGCGTTTGGGACGGAGCCAGTGCGGCGACGCGGGGAGCGGAAAACGGGCCAGGGTGTTCATTCATCTTGATTAGACGTGCCAACCTAATTACAAGCGGAGGAAACAGTAATTAGCACACGTCTCACCTCGTTAATCACAAAAGATTCCTCCGCTCTATTTTTATCTGATTAATGGCTCTTTGTGCGTGTGGGGGGGATATTTATATTTGGGGCTAGGCTAATTGTACACAGCTTGCTCGCCGTGGATTCATTTCACCGTAACCTCATTAGGTTCCTCATTGTTGAGCAGAAAGTCTTGTTAGTGCTAATTTGTGCACCTTATCAGCCAAACAGTCAACTTCTTCTCCTCTTTAAAGTGATTTGGGGAAGTGAAGTAGATGTAAACAGCATATCATGAGTTAAAAGCCTATAATAAGCGTACGAAATATGAGCCGGGTTATTACTTTGGAAATCAGAGATCACTTCAGGCGCCATTTAGATACACAGAAAGGTACGGAATGTAATATTTTGTCTGCGATAACAAATTCCTGGCTTGTGGATGGTCAGAATAATGAAATAAATATAGCCTAAAGATTTACACATCACAAAACAGTTTATATCCTCATAAGTCTGGGCCTCACTTCGGTTTATAGTCTCACCTGGATGCCGTAGAGCTGCTGCTGTAATCAGAAAGACTCTTAACGGCTAACGAGTCGCTTGTGTTTCTGGTAGTTTGGCTCTTGTGGGCGGGGCCTGGCCAATGTTTTTGTTTTTTTTTAGTTCTAATGAGAAACAGTGGATATATATCTTCGAAAAAGCCAACCAATTAGACACAAAAATGAAAAAAAATCAGTTGTTTGAGTTACATGCTACTCTCTTGTTTAGCTTAGATTAGCTAAGTAAGCTAATTGTACTAGCTATTCACACGCTACAGAGGCACCAACGATCTCTGCTACTTCCTTCCAAGCTTTATTTTTCTTCATAACACGTCTATACACATTTAATGACAGGTCTATGGTATATAACAGGATATGATGAAACCATGGTTATAAGAGTTCCTTCCTTCCATTTTTGCAGGTAGGAACTGAAGTTTTGAGTGGGGAATTGAAGAAACGTCGGACCACACACACACCAGAGGATTGGCCCAGAGGAATCTTAGTTTTTTTTGTCGCTTTACAGTGTCATAACTAATTTGCATATAAGTTTGAAAATGTGTCTCTGTCACTGAAATCGTGGCTCTGTGTCGAGCACATACGTAGAAGATCAACCACCTGTCGCTTGCTAGTGTGAACACAGGGTTAAGTCTGAAAACGTGGACATCCCACTCTTTAAAATTGCTCCATGTTCCAGATTTCCACGAATCAAATCAGTCTGATAAATATTTCTATCTGGAGTCATTTCATTATCAGCACAAAAAGTGATGTAATGGTGGTGCGTTGATGCAAAATAAAGTTTGCAAAATTATTTGTAAATAAAAAATGTAGAAAAGTTGTGATTGCGTAAGTATTCACCCCCATTACAGTGAAACCCCGTCTAAAGGTCATAATTTCTGACCTCCAACTAGAAAAAAAAACAAGAATTCCTTCTCAGGAACTCAGAACGGTCTCCTCAGCCCTGAGTTCAGCAAGTGACATCAAATCAACATGGCTGCTCACAGCATTAACAGTAAACACAGCAGCACTTCTTACTTTTAAATGAGTTATAATGTATATACAAGTATTTTCTTTAGATCAGTCAACACAGATAACATACAGTCACTTGTTAAATCTCGAACACAGACTCTATACCTCACTGTTTTTGAGGAGGGAAATATACATCACTCATCACAGTTAGCTGGCTAGCTTGTTGCTAACAACAGACAAACATGGAGGCACCCATATTTTCATTCTCCCTGCTTTGTGGTTTGAAAGTACGCACAGAGGATGAAAACGACGTAATTCCGAGCTCCGACTTCCCGCTTCTGAGTTCAGCGTTAGATCTGGTGCAAGCAGCTGAATGGAGTGTAATTGTGTAATTGTAAAATGTGTAATGAAAGTGTCACATGATCTTTCTGTAAATACGTCTGAGAGAACATACCTCAACAAACTGCGCCAAGACCAAATCAGAACAAATCCGGGGAAAAATGTTCTAGAAACGTATCAATCAGGAATTGGAAAACAATATCACAGTATATCCAGGGGTGAATATTTATGCATTTATAACTTTTACATTTCTTTTTTTTTAATGCAAAGCAGTCCATTTTTAATTAAGCATACAAACACATGTATACTTAATTAGATGAATACTCATTTGCATAAATAAATACTAAAATAAGTAAAGAATTGAAATACTAAAACATACTCGTATGTGTATAATAATATCACTAACCCACTGATGAAGATTAACTGTGATATCTATTTTTAAAAAATTAGCATTTTCTCCAGTAAATGAGACCAGTTTGAAAAAACCTCATATGAAATAAATAAGATGCTTATTATTAATGATTAGTGAGAGGATGTTTGGTGCGGCCCTGATTCCTAAAAGAGTTTGCCACTCCTGTTATCGACTGTCGTCCACTTCCGTGGGATAACGACGCTCCAAAATCCGTCCTCGGAAATTTGAGAACTTTTTTTTTGTTTTCCCCGCAGGCTTTGAAGAGCGAGCATTATATTATAGAGTCATTTCGACTACTCATTTTGAGAGAAAGCCAAACAGCTTGCAATCAGCTGGTCTGTGTTTGCTGCACGCTGATTGAGCAGGTGTACTTACAGTCTCCCATCCCTCACACGAGCCCAAATCAAATATGGCGGGCGGCGGAAAACATCTGGCAGCAGCTGCGGCGTGGTGGAACGCTTTTGCTTACAGATGTGGACGGGTTCCAGCGCAGATTTGCACTGAAGAATAATAGGCGTCGTAATGACCAGGGATTCAAAGGCCTCAAATGGAAGAGTTAAGTTATCGGAATCGGATGAGCGACGCCTGCACAATGCGAACAGCTGGTCGTAACGCAGCAGCTAAAAGATATTCCCTCAAGTTAACGGCGGCTCTGTAGTACCGACAGCTGCCGAGGCAGAGGATAATACAATAGGCAGTGGAGAGCGGTGTGTGTGTGTGTGTGTGTGTGTGTGTGATGGGTAAGTACATTGAGGAAAAACATGTGCTATCACCACAAAAGGGCCTGTCGGCTTTGAAGGTCTTACATCCTTCAATCCTCCGGGATCAAATGGGCTTTGTATCCGAGCGCTGCTCGACTCTTGTGCTAATCTCGACGCTCTTCACGGCTTTCCGTCGCTCAGACTGCCGAGTCAGGCTGAACGTTGCTGTAGCTAAAAAAAAAAAAAAGACACGACAGAATAAATCTCATCATCGGAGGATGATTCGAAGCCGATTTGTCTCTGCTTTGAATCCATTAACGGAAATCCCGAGACTGAATATGAAGCTCTGTGAAGGCCACTGAAGCCTAAAGATCTGAGGAGCGCTCCTGAGTTCTGGATTGTGATTGGACAGGAGAAGGTGTTGATTCATTTTCTATAACAGCAGCTCTGACAGGAATGCAGCTGCAAATCACTGCTTTATATTAATACCTTATCGTTTCTATAGTAACAACTCATTCACAGGGACTTGTCTGTAATATGGTTGAATTTTCTTAAAGAAATGAGACGTTTATTTAACATTTACGGAAGGAGTCTCCAGTGTCAGTGCTTTTGTAACAGTCAGAGGTAAAGCTGTAACTATTCTGACACTTGCAGGATGAAGGAGTTTACACTTTGTGGTTTCTTTGTAACGTGACAAGCTGCGTCTTTTTTTTTTTTTTTTTGTCTTATTAACTGCTATAACATAAGTGAGAACAGGAACCAACCTGTTTCGTGGATGTTTCACAACATTAAATGTAACTATAAATGGATAAAAACTATGACATGCCATTCTTTAATAAATAAAAAAATTATAATAGTGGACAAAATTGCTGTGGAATAAGAGTGGTATAAGAATAAAACACTTCGCTCTGGATCCCTGTCTAGAAAAGTCTAGATCCCAAAAAAGAAAAAAAAAAAAAACAATCTAGGATTTATAATCAGAAACATGAGAAATAACAAAGAAAAAGTAACCATTTAATATGACACTTAATCAAACTCAAACAGAAGGTAGATATGGAAGGAATAAAACTCTCAGTGTCATGCTGTTACAGGAAAATAATCAGTGACCACTCCAAAGTTGATTATTTTCCTATAACGGCACTTCCTGAAGTGTTTTATTCCTCTTATTACAGTTTTCAATGCATTAATTTATGACATGTTGCACTTTGTATAGTTTATAGTTATGTTTAATGTTGTGCAGCGTTCACCAACCAGAGAATTCAACACACCACTTCGATCGTCACTTCACAGAATGGCCAACAGATGGCAGCAGTGTGTCGTTCATGGTGTTCGTGACACACTGAAGCATGTTTCCGTCGAGGTTGTGCTGAGAAGTTAAGCCCAGCTCCAAAGCGTCGCTTTCCAGAGAGTCCACAGAAACTCGAGTCTTTAAAAAAAACCTTTAAATTCACATCAGCTTACCTTTATGTGTTCATTTTATAAATCCGTAACGCTGAGGTGAATTTCTGTTTTTTTATGGTTTCATCTTAAAACACTGATTTCTGTGAGTTTGTGAATAACATGCACGCTTACTTCATACAATTATTTCATTGTGGAGAGAAGATATGTATTACATTTAAATTACAAAACCTTTCTCCGATTCTTGCGTGCTCAAAGGTATTTCTATAAAACACGCGCAGATTGTCTTTAAATGAACTTGTGCTTTAGATTGTGTTTTATTTACATCTATAAAAGAAGAAGAAGAAGGATGTGTTTAATATTCAAGCATGGTAAGATATTACTATCTCAAGCATATATAATCTATAAATGTTTTCCTTTTAATGCAGTTGTGTTAATGTGTGTGTGTGTGTGTGAGAGAGAGAGAGACAGAATGACTGTAGGTCATCTCTATTCCAGTCCATCACTGCAGAAGATAAATCGTATCACACAGTTATGTTTGGTTTGAAGGATTATTACAGAATTCCAGGCTCCAGGATCCGTCTGTGGTTCCAGTAACTCATAACTTAACACCTTTCCTATAACTGCAGTTACTAAATAATCCACTTTATGATCAATATCTGAATAAAAACATGGACATTTAATGGCTTAAACATGAAATTAGATGAAATTTTTAGATAAAATCCTAAATCAACACCATCATCATGATCATCATCATCAGAGGAATGTTTTAGCTAAGTATGGATTTTTTTTTTTTTTTTTTTAAAAAGAAGACTTGAATGAAATTCTCAAATCTAGTGTTAGCATTTTTTCAACTTTTAAATGATCTTGCTCCTCCAGTGGGGTGTGAGAAGAATTTAGATATAAAATCACGAACAGTTCGTCTATGGCTGTTACAAGATGCGATCGAGTAATAATTTTACGGAAAAGTGTGTTTCTGGTTAATCTGCTTTTCATTTGCGCGCATCAGACGAGTGGAATGAACATCAACATTCGGCTGATTTAAGAGATCATGCAAAAAAAAACCCAAAAAACAATAATAATAATAATTTCTGGAAATTCAGGCATGTCAGCATGATGTGTTGTTGTAAATCATGTTTATAATGATCTTAGAAATTAGTGTTGGGATTGTATTATGGGTTGTGTTGTGGGTTTCTAGTGTGTTTGGTGTTGAATGTGTTGCGTAAGCGTGTCCGTTTATTGCTGGTTTAAATGTTTATTTTTTAAAAAACATTTAAAAATTCACTCTGTCCAGAGAGAGCGGATGAAAACGAGCCGTTTGGAAAAAATCTGACAATACTGATGTTGATTAATGTGTGTTGTCTCTGTTAAATAAATAAATAAATAAACAAAGTAAATTGAAGGTCTTGTAGGTCTGAGGCCTGTGTGTGTGTGTGTGTGTGTGTGTGTGTGTGTGTTATTCTCTTTATCCTCAGAAGCAAACACACAGGTCCATTTAGACCACAGAGTGAAAAAGTAGCATTACCAATAATAACTATTAATTCAAAATAATTATTCCCGTCGGCCTTGGACATTCAGTTGCCATGACAAGCACTGAAAACTATCATTAAAAAATCTATATATATATATAGGCATAAAAAGATAAAAAAAAAATTGTAAAAAGATGAATATATATTCATCTTTTTACTCTGCAGCATTTTGTCAAAAAAAAAAAAGACTTTGCCTTGTTTGAAGGACAGGTGTTTAACTGCACACCAGCATGATTGTGACTGAAAAGGGAAAAAAAAAAAACATGCGGATGCAGAAACAAATAAACATGCGCTGTTTAACGAACCTGCATCAGGAGAACAAATGTTCTTGTCGTGTTTCCATTTCTCTCAGACGCACACAGGAAACATCAGAGCCGATCTAACAGAGCACAAAGCAATGCTTTATTTAACACGTAAAAAAAATAAATAAAAAATCGGCCTCGTCTACGATAATTAATACGTCCTTGAGGAAAACAAAAAGGGGCCTCGTCACAAAAGCGAGGGATGCAGCGATGATGATGGAAAGAAGATGATAATTGTTTTCAAGTCCTGGACCATTCTGTAAATGAGTTGCGTCGTGCTGAAAACAGCGTTTCCTGTCTTTTAATTTCCCCCTCACTCTGTATGTGTGTGTATGTGTGTGTGTGTGTGTGTGTGTGTATTTTTTATCCGTTTCTTGCCATCCTGACTCCTAACACCTGACGGGCTTTCACGCAGCTCGTCCTTTTGTGTTGGAGGCTTTTAACATGTCAGTGCGTCTGTTCGGTCCTCGTCTTCTCCTTGCGCTCGCCGTGGACTTGAACCCGGTACAATGCCAGACATTTTAGCCTGTTCTTTCATCCGTAATCACTCAAGGTTCAAGTAAACATGTAGAAAGGCCTGTGCAGGTGAAAAAAAAAATTACAGATGGTTTGTGTGTTGTTTAAAAAAAAAAAAAAAAGGAAAATAGACATACTCTAACTACTCCTTTCACACACAGGTTTTTATTCATTTTTATTTTAAAAAAATATTATTATTGTTAATACAAGACAGTGGTGTAGGTTTTGTGTCATTTTATCTCTCTCATATATCTATATGATTAAATATTAGATGTTTTGCACTATATATAAAAAATAAAGTTCATTATTCTCTGATATAGCCTACTGAACTAAAGTTTGGATGTTACTTTAATATGTAAAATATATTTACCTTCAAAAACCCATCATAAATACTATGTAATATATGTAATATTGTGCAGGAAAACCCACTAGAGAAACCATGGAGTTTATACACTCAGGTTCATAATTATTTGGACAGTGACACAGTTTTCATAATTTTGCCTCTATACACCATCGCAATGGATTTGAAATGAAGCAATCAAGATATAACTGAAGTGTAGACTTTCAGCTTTAATTCAAGGGGTTTAATAAAAAATATTGCATTAACTGTTAAGGAATTACAGCCATATTCACAGGCTCAAAAGTAATTGGACAAACTAACAATCATAAATATTAGGATGATTTTTAATACTTGGATGCAAATCCTTTGCAGTCAATGACTGCCTGAGGTCTGGAACCTATGGACATCATCAAATGTTGAGTTTCCTCCCTTGAGATGCTTTGCCAGGCCTTTGCTGCAGCTGCCTTCAGTTGCTGCTTGTTTGTGGGTCTTTCTGCCTTCAGTGAGTGAAAAGCAACTCTATTGGGTTGAGGTCATCAGACATTTAAGAACATTTCATTTCTTTGCCTTAAGAAGCTCTTGTGTTGCTTTTGTGGTATGTTTAGGGTCATTATCCATCTAAACTGTGAAGCGCTGTCCTATACAGACGGTTGACAATGATATTTTGACCATGGTACGCCTACTTCCTCAAGAGTGTTCTTGACTTGGCTAGATATTGTGAAGGAGTTTTTCTTCACCAAGGAAAGAATTCTGCGATCATCCACTTTAGTTGTCTTCCGTGGTCTTCCAGGCCTTTTGGTGTTGCTGAGCTCGCCAGTGCACTGCTTCTTTTTAACACTGTGCCAAATTGTTGATTTGGCCACTCCTAAAGGTTCTGCTATCTCTCTGTTGGGTCTGTTTAGTTTTTTCAGCCTAATGATGTCTTCTTTTACTTGCATCGACACCTCTTTGGACTGCATAGTGAGAGTTCCCATGAACAGCTAACAAATGTGAATTCAGTGCTTGGAATCAACTCCAGTTCTTTTATCTCCTTAATTTGTCATGAAATAAACGAGGAAACAGGCCACACCTGGCCAGGAAACAATCCAATTACTTTTGAGCCTGTGAAAATGGAGGGACTCTGTAAAAAAATGGCTGTAATTCCTAAATAGTTAATGTAATATTTTTGTTAAACCCCTTGAATTAAAGCTGAAAGTCTCCACTTCAATCACATTTTTATTGCTTCATTTCAAATCCATTGTGGTGGTGTACAGAGGCAAAATGACCAAAATTGTGTCACTGTCTAAATACTTATGGACTTCACTGTATATATATGTATCTGTATCCATGTCTGTTTAGCGCTCCAAATATCCGGATTTAAACCCGAGGTGGGTGTGGCCTAAACCAGAAGTTTTTTATTTTTAATTAAATATTCCGCTCACATTCTTGTTATTTTTCTTTGTACCTCCCTGCGATATTTCTGAACAAATTTGTTTTCCCAAAATATAAATGAACTAGTAGCCTGATTTAAACCGCCGCGACCCTGACCAGGCAGTTACTAAGGATGAATAAACAAACGCTTTACATGTTAATGAACATGGGCTTCATTTGTCCTGCAAGATTCGTGTCTAACTGCTCGCTCGTGCGACTTTTTGTTGCATCCCAATGCACATCAGAAGTGTTCACAATGCCCTGTGAACACTTCTGACAAAAAAACCAGAATAGTCGTCCTCGTATTCATGTCTGAATTTGCATTTGTTTAGAACATACTATCTGTTCATTTTGAATAATGAATTCGGA